>NC_043007.1:35411364-35449017 GCF_006345805.1 Octopus sinensis
CAAAAAAGAAAGTGATAAGTGCAGAATCTGTGGACAAAAAAGAAAGTGATAAGTGCAGAATCTGTGGACAAAAAAGCAAGTGATAAATGCAGAATCTGTGGACAAAAAAGCAAGTAATAAATGCAGAATCTGTGGACAAAAAAAGAAAGTGATAAGTGCAGAATCTGTGGACAAAAAAGAAAGTGATAAGTGCAGAATCTGTGGACAAAAAAGAAAGTGATAAGTGCAGAATCTGTGGACAAAAAAGAAAATGATAAGTGCAGAATCTGTGGACAAAAAAGAAAGTGATAAATGCAGAATCTGTGGACAAAAAAGAAAGTGATAAATGCAGAATCTGTGGACAAAAAAGAAAGTGATAAATGCAGAATCTGTGGACAAAAAAGAAAGTGATAAATGCAGAATCTGTGGACAAAAAAGAAAGTGATAAATGCAGAATCTGTGGACAAAAAAGAAGTGATAAATGCAGAATCTGTGGACAAAAAAGAAAGTGATAAATGCAGAATCTGTGGACAAAAAAGAAAGTGATAAGTGCAGAATCTGTGGACAAAAAGGAATAAATGAAAGCATACATAACATGCAGAATTATTTTCAGGTCACACATACATCATGCAAATTCACATGCAGCTTGCGCACCCACCATGATGCCCCTCATGTATCTCACGATTACATCATGCGTAACTGCTTGCTGATGGTACATAGCTACACAGTACATTCTGACGGGTCAAGACTGATTTTGCAACTGTAACATTTACTCTTTCTCAGTTAATATTTATCATCCACTACTTTTGTGTGCATGTGTGATAAACATATTTTCTGTGCATTATATTCTGGATATCGATAGTAACGTGTGAAAGTATATGTACATTTTATAGCGGTCGATAAAGCCTTTCACATTTAAATTGATTTACCGCCTTGTAGAGGATATGAATAAATCTAATCTAAGTGGTGTCGTGCATTAATACATATTCTGGTCGAATTTATGATTCTCTTCCTCCCACTCCCCTCTCGCTCTGTTTGTCTGTCTGATTGTCTCTGTCTGTCTGCCTGTCTTCCTCATTCCGTTGGAAATATAACATACATGCATCTCATTCTTTCTCTTTCTATCTCTCTCTTCCTCTCTCCCACTCTCTCTCTCTCTCCCCCTCTCACTATATATATATATGTGTGTGTATACATACATATACATATATACATTTATACATATATACATATATGTGTGTATATGTGTATATATATGTATGTGTGTGTATATGTTTGCGTGTCTGTGTTTGTCCCCCCAACATCGCTTGACAACCGATGCTGGTGTATTTACGTCCTTGTAACTTAGCGGTTCGGTAAAAGAGACCGATAGAATAAGTACCAGGATTCCAAAGAATAAGTCCTGGGGTCGATTTGCTCGACTAACGGCGGTGCTCCGGCATGGCTGCAGTCAAATGACTGAAACAAGTAAAAGGGTAAAAGATTATATATATATATATATGTGTGTGTATGTGTGTATGTATTTATACACACACACATACACACACTCACACACGCACACACACATATATACGCGACGGCTTTTTTTCAATTTTCATCTAATAGATCTACTCGCATGGTTTTAGTAGCTCCACAGCTCCAGTAGAAGACATATTCTCGGGTGCCACGTAGTAGGACACAACCCCAAACCATGCGACCGGGAAGCAACTTCTAGAACACAAACACATGCACGTTTCAAACAAGTATCTTCCTGACATTTTCATTACGTATGTGGAATACAAAGCTATATAATTCTAGTAAATTTCATTTCCAAAACCATGTCCGGGAAACGCAGTTGAAATTATTACTGCTCTAAAAAGCAACGAAGCATTTCTTCGAGTGATACATTAGATAGTCAAAATAGGCTATTTCTATCTCTTTGTTCGATGGAAAGTCACCGTATCTTTGGCAAAGTACAAGCATATCGCTTTTCCTCTTGAACACGCCTCTATAATGGATTATGACATGCTGGTGAGAGCCCGATACTTCGTTTACAAAGCACTTTCTTCTCCTGGTACCATTGACTACAATATCTGTCTGTTTATACTTGATCATCCTACATATTGATTAAGGAATGTTCATGAGAGATTTTTATTTATATATTTATTTTAAACAAAAAAAAAACTACAACAAATTAATCAGTAATATACTCTCTGTTGTTGTTTACGACTTCTCGTCGTTCAATAAGTTTTTCGATGCCTCGGCGATAGAAATCTCCCGGTCTTGACTCAAATAATTCGTCCAACCAAGCCCTCAATTCCACGCCATTATTGAACGATACACTGCGCAAAGCGTTCGAAAGCGAGAGAAAGAGATGAAAATCTGACGGTGCTAAGTCTGGAGAGTATGGAGGATGAGGCAGCACTTTCCATTCGAGTTCTTGAATCGCAGCTCTGGTCATATTGGCGATGTGAGACGGGCGTTGCCGTGTTGCAAAAGAGCGCTCTTTCGCCTATTCGGTCTATTTTGCTGAACTGCTTCGCTGAGTTCGTGCGGTTCTTGAACGTAGAGTCCCGCATTAAGTGTTTGGTTGTACTCAAGCAGTTCGTAATGAATTATGCCTTTCCAGTCCCACCATACACACAACATGATCTTTTGAGGATCAAGGTCTTGTTTTATTCGCGGAGTCGCTTGTTTGCCGGGGTTGAGTCATTCTTTTCGCTGCTTCATTTTGACGTAAAGGTACCATTTTTCATTACCAGTAACAATGCGGTAAACAAAAAAAAAAACGTTGTTTGTAACCATGTGTTGAGCAATGTCGAGCCAGCAAACTGGCGGCGATCGTGGAGCGTTGATTTTTGTTGTTTTTACTCAAAGTATGTGGCACCCAAGCGCCGAGTTTCTGAACCTTGCCCGTCGAGTGCAGCTGACTCACCACAGTTTTTTTTTTTATATTACAATCCATTTTCGCCTCCAATTTTCTAGTTATTTGATGTGGATTTTCGTAAAGATGTTCATTCAGTAACTCTTCATTGAGCTCAGTTGGCCGACCGGTGTTTGATCCGTCCTTGAGAACTTAATTTTGTAGTCCTACTACGAATATTTTGTAATAGTTTCCTTGTTTCATAAAACTTTTTACCACATCTGTATTTGTGTATGTGAGTGTGTATGCGTGTCTTTGTGCTTGAGGTTTTCCCCATCGCCGCTTGACATCTGACGTTGGTTTGTTTACGCGCCCGTAACATAGTGGTTCGGCATAAGATGCCGACAGAAGTACCAGACTTAAAAAAATAAGTACCGGGGTCAATTTCGTCTACTAAATTCTTCAAGGAGGAACCCTACCCTGCCTGCCGTTTGATGACTGAAACAAGTACAAAATAAAACCACGAAGCTTTGCTGTCAATGATTAAAAGATAGGGAAATGTAGTGGCGCGAAGACGCTTTACTTCTAGGGAACACGGTTATGTGCGGACAAGAGATATTGGAAGACCACGAAGATGATGATGGTCGTGAGTGATGGTAAGGGCAATATATGCCTCTTAATGATCACCTATGAACTCCCTACCTCATGAATTTTCATATATATATATATACACGTTTTGAGTTGAGTACTATTTATATGTGTGTGTATATGCATGTTTATACATATACATAAACACACACACGCTTTATATAACATGCACATACATACATGCATGTATATTATAAAACTGAGTGAGAGCAAGAGGTGGGTGAGAGAGAGAGAGAGAGAGAAAGAGAGAGAAAGAGGGAGAATATGTATTAATGCACGACACCACTTAGATTAGATTTATTCATATCCTCTACCAGTCGTTAAATCAGTTTAACTCTGAAAGGCTTTATCGACCGCTATAAAATGTACATATGCTCTGACACTTTAATATCGATATCCAGAATATAATGCACAGAAAATATGTTTATCACACATGCACACAAAAGTAGTGGATGATAAATATTAACTGAGAAAGAGTAAATGTTACAGTTGGAAAATCAGTCTTGACCCGTCAGAATGTACTGTGTAGCTATGTACCTATTTCTTTACTACCCACAAGGGGCTAAACACAGAGGGGACGAACAAAGACAGACAGACGGATTAAGTCGATTATATCGACCCCAGTGCGTAACTGGTACATAATGTATTGACTCCGAAAGGATGAAAGCTAAAGTCGACCTCGGCGGAATTTGAACTCAGAACGTAGCGGCAGACGAAATACCTATTTCTTTACTACCCACAAGGGGCTATACACAGAGAGGACAGACAGACGGATTAAGTCGATTATATCGACCCCAGTGCGTAACTGGTACTTAATTCATCGACCCCGAAAGGATGAAAGGCAAAGTCGACCTCGGTGGAATTTGAATTCAGAACGTAACGGCAGACGAAATACCGCTAAGCATTTCGGCCGGCGTGCTAATGTTTCTGCCAGCTCGCCGCCTTCTGTGTAGTTATGTACCATCTACAAGCAGTTATGCATGATGTAATCGTGAGATACATGAGGGACATCATGGTGGGTACGCAAGTTACATGGGATTTTGCATGATGTATGTGCGACCTGCAAATAATTCTGCATGTTATGTATGCTTTGGTACATTTGTGTATTGTGTAGAAAGTGAATGAGCAATGAAACTGATTTTTTTTACAAAGTTTACAGACCTTTAGTTTACAGTTTTCAGTTAAAGTTTACAGTTTCATTAAGACTTGCTTTCAGGTCACAAACGGAGATGAGCTTATCTCATTATCAATCAATCCCATTATAACTCTCTCTTGCTGATTTAAGTCCTAATGCAGCCAGCCATTTATTGGATCAGATTTGTCTCTACATCAGGATCGCTGGCCCTTGTAGGCCATGTGGAATCCAGCGCTTTATTTTTCCCATGTATTTTGTAGATCTGAGATTCCATTTTATTTAGCTTGTGTTTTTATTTGTTTTTCTATCACAGTAGGTTCTTGTCTCACCTAGCTGAGCCTCAGTCTCGCTCATCTTCCTTCACAAATTTCTTTGCTTCTGATATTCTTTACATTTTATTCTTTTTCAATTTCCATGTTTGCAGACAAGTTTCTGTCCTTTACTTTCTATCTTTTTAGAGATAATTGCAGCTGCGTCAATCCACGCCCTCCATTCTTTCGTAAATTGCATAGTTTATTAACATCTGCCTTTGAGTGTTGCCTGCGGTGTATTGTGAAAAGCTTGCATATTTTTGTAGGTCACAACAGGTTCTTGTGTCGTTTGTAGGTCACAAAGGTTCTTGTGTCGTTTGTAGGTCACAAAGGTTCTTGTGTCGTTTGTAGGTCACAAAGGTTCTTGTGTCATTTGTAGGTCACAAAGGTTCTTGTGTCGTTTGTAGGTCACAAAGGTTCTTGTGTCGTTTGTAGGTCACAAAGGTTCTTGTGTCGTTTGTAGGTCACAAAGGTTCTTGTGTCGTTTGTAGGTCACAAAGGTTCTTGTGTCGTTTGTAGGTCACAAAGGTTCTTGTGTCGTTTGTAGGTCACAAAGGATCTTGTGTCGTTTGTGGCACTCTTCAAGTATAAATTTATTGATTAAGAAGGTAGCGGCAGACGAAATACCTATTTCTTTACTACCCCCCACAAGGGGCTATACACAGAGAGGACAGACAGACGGATTGTCGATTATATCGACCCCAGTGCGTAACTGGTACTTAATTTATCGACCCCGAAAGGATGAAAGGCAAAGTCGACCTCGGTGGAATTTGAACTCAGAACATAACGGCAGACGAAATACCTATTTCTTTACTACCCACAAGGGGCTATACACAGAGAGGACAGACAGACGGATTAAGTCGATTATATCGACCCCAGTGTAGGTCACAACAGGTGTAGCTAAAGTATTGATTGCAATAATACTATTTCTTGCATTAAGGATAACTCTAACTCTAATTAAGGATAGCTCTAACTCTATGATAACATTCTTTTTCTATTTTTTCGCGCATTTGTGATCGCTAGATGCTCTCTCTTTCATATATATATATATATTTTTTCAGGATCTAATTCGTTGATGATGGTAGGCTTGTCTACTTGTATGTTATTCGTTTTCAGGAGTTTTTGTTTGAAGTCTGTGATTTTAACACATTTATCAAGGCCGAACTCCATTCTAATACCTATTTCTTTACTACCCACAAGGGGCTAAACACAGAGGGGACAAACAAGGACAGACAGACGGATGAAGTCGATTATATCGACCCCAGTGAGTAACTGGTACTTAATTTATCGACCCCGAAAGGATGAAAGGCAAAGTCGACCTCGGCAAAGAACGTAACGGCAGACGAAATACGGCTACGCATTTCGCCCAGCGTGCTAACGTTTCTGCCAGCTCACCGCCTTCACTCCATTCTAATATCGTTATTACTACAGGTATAAATCGTTCCAGTTGTTGATCATCTTCCGTGAAAAGCTTTGGATCATCCGTGTAAATGAGATCATTGATTTGTCGATCGTATTCTCTTTACTCATCTTTCGTGTCATTCAACAGCTTAGGGGATGAGAACCACGCAAAAGAGTAGTGGTGATAGGGAATCATTTTGAAACATTCCACAGTTTATGTAGATGTCACCAGCGTTCATAGTACCTGTCTCTGGATTCAGTATAGATGTTTTTCGTTGCTTCATACTATTCGAGAGAAAAATTACCAAAAGCTGGAAAGATCTTATTTATATCCAAGCATTTTTTCAATCAAGCTGAGGGGAAGGCTGTCAAACGCATTTTTGTAATAAATCCACGCAATACAAAGGTTCTTGTGTCGTTTGTGGCACTCTTCAAGTATAAATTTATTGATTAAAAGTTAGCCTCTACAACTATACGTGCCACGTTTATAGTCTTTGTGTTCGATGTGGAATATCTTATTATCCACCAGGAAAGTATATATGTATTCAGTAATGATAGCTGTCAGTATTTTATATATGGTTATAAGATTAGGAAACCACGTTGACAAAGCGTGTCTGTTCATAGGTATGTCAATCCCCGCAGACTGCAACGTTTTTGTGAAAACGTTTGAAAAATTAACTAAATATAAGGAATTTGAAATAGAGGTCTCAAAAATGTGACATCTAAGAACAACTGTTCCGGTGATCCTGTGATCGGAGCTTTGGGGACAAAGCCAAATGGTGTTCTTAAACACCATGACCAAATATCAGGAAACCGAAAAGTATCAGAACTATAAAAAATAAATTGGTCTTTTGGGTTTCACCCACATCCTAAGAAAAACATTTTCAACTTGAAACTACCTGATTCTCTTAAATCTCTTCCAGTTCTGAAATACTACAAAGTTCTCAGATTCGGGTCTCCTTCCCAGGCAATGTATCATTGCTAATCAGTATAGAAAACGGAGCGTGCAAAATTGCAACGCCAGAAACAAATATATGATCCTTATGTAAAAGATAACAATCGAAATAAAAGCCAGACTTTACTATTCAAGTCTCCCAAATAAAAGAAAATGCATAATTAGTCACGAGAGGATTACAACTCTACACTAAATGTTTATTTTACAGCTACACTCTACCCCGAGACGATACTAGTTCGGCATACACATATATATAAAAATAAAATTATTTTTATCTGAAACTAGTAGTATCGCCTGGCGTTGCTCGGGTTTGTTTCGACCCTTTAGAACTGGAATTTTTGAAAAGTAAAAATTTTGCAATATGTAGCTTGTTAAGAGAACATTTTTCTGGTTGAAATACACCGAAAAATGGCGACACAGCAGTCAAAAAATCATAAAAAATAGGGATTTTCATAGAAAAAAAGCACCCTTTTGATGTAAATAATGTTTGGTCTTAACATGATCCGATTTGAATTTTTTTCTTCCACGGAAGGAAGAGCACGCCTTCTATCATACTCTCAATTTTGGTCGACTTACGTCGCAGGGTCTCTGAGGAGATAGAGTTAGTTGAAGGCTACCAAACCTGCCATACACAGACAACTTCAGCTTTATATATAGAGAGATTAAATTCTAATTGTTTACCTAATTCAGGAAGGTACATTCTGATTACGAAGAAGATATCAGAGAGAAACAAAACACTTAGAAGAACAAATATAAAATAGAAAAATCAAATTAAAAGAGAAAAAGAAAAATGATAAAAACATTAAAGCCCAGAATGTAAATAGAAAAGAGAAATCAGTACATGCAAAACAAACGAAATAGGTTGCAAAACCTCAGTATAACTGAAGAATACTGACCAATAGATGAACCAGAACGAAATCAGTCAACATCCGATTAAATTGAAATATGACAAACATTTGGGAATGGACAATTCTAAAGATGGAAATGTTGAATATGGCAATAATCTAAATGTGGAAATAACAAAAGATTTAAAATCGATAAAAAAAATTGCTATGGACCATTGCTATGCATCACTCTAATGATATAACTTAACGATAAAATGGCACTAGTCATTAGAGAGGCAAACCTGGTCATTGAAGAATTAGTGAAAATAGATGCAAACATCAATGCCGTCAGGAAAATCATACGACATAAATAACATCCACAGCAATCGAAAAGGAAAGTGGATATTTTCTGAAAACTACTTCATATAGAAAAAAAACATGTAAACATGGACAAACAGCATGAAAAAAATGCTATAAATATAATAGAGAAAGATTGAATTTCGGAGAAATGTTTCACAATTCTTAATGAAATAAATAACAAAAAAACCCCAAATATTTGAAGCAGAAAGGCATACAAATATTATAGAAATACAAAATAATTACAAATAAATAAATAAATAAATAGAAATAAGGAAAAACAAAAGAATGTAGCTTAAATCAAGGAACGCCTGAAACAAGAGATTCTTGTTCTAAATCTACAAAAAAGAAAATGATAAATAAATATCTTCAAAAATACGTTTTTGCGAAAAGCGACAACAATTCTTTGAACAAAAACAAACAGCTTTAAACTTCACCCGAAAGCGATTTTATTAAAGAACTTATGTAATATCAAAATAAAATAATAGTTGCAGTACCAGCAGCAAGTGAAGCAGAATTGTGAGGGTTGGGAGAGGTATAAGCAGTAGATGAATCATCACGGATATAAACAAAAAAATGGAAAACAAATGAAGATCCCGAACAATGGCGGCTGAGACGCTACAAAAAGACAAGAAAAGGAAAGAACAAAGCATAACGAAGACCTAACAAAGCATAGACAATGTACTAACGAAATATATATATCTTTATCTTTTGTCCTTCATTTGTTTCAGTCTTTTGACTGCGGCCAAGAAGGGGAACCGCCTTGAAGGGTTTAGTAGAAAAAAATCAACCCCCGGTATGCTTTTTTTTATTATTTGATTTTAAAATCTGCTACTTATTCTATTGGTCTTGTCTTTACCGAACCGCTACGTCACGAGGACATAAACGAATCAACATCGCCCGTGAAGCGGTGGGCGTAAAAACTAAAAGACATACACAAACACACATTCAAACATACGACATATATGTGTGCGTATGCGTGTGTGTGTATGTGTGTGTGTGTGTGTGTGTGTGTGTGTGTGTGTGTGTGTGTGTGTGTGTGTGTGTATTTCAAAAATTTAACACAGGCACAACAAACGTAAATATTATAAAAAACATAAACAGAAAATTCGTAGCTTATTCCTCATCAGTCAACATCCAAAAGATCATTACAATTTCGCGCCTTTAACGTTGAACGTTGATATTATTAACTCTTGGTGACGCCAGTGACAAAAAGCCACTGGAAATAGCTAACGAATGTACAGGACAACGAAGAAAACAAACACGACAAACTAAAACATACATATACATGCGGCCTCAAGACATTGAAATATAAAGCAAAGGAAAATGAAAATGTCCTGTAGGACTGGAGACTATAAAAGGACATATATATATACAAAATATTATTAAAATTAATATTAATATCCTCGAAAGTATGTTAACACAACGTTATCAAGTCTTTCCAGAATTAGTGAAATTCAAATTGAACATCTGAAATATTACCAGTTGATAGACGCTAACAAAAATAACACCAAACCGAATTCAACCTCAGACACTCCTTCAACTAATGGTGACGTCATTGGATAACGAAAATGTTTTATAAAAATAAAAATTAAGAAATAAACATATTTAAGAAAAATACATTTTTGTATTCAACTATTGATGAAGTGGAAGCTCTCACTTATGTTCCAGATTACGGTTAACCGCATCGATTAATATTTAATGTCTATAGCCACTATGGGTTGTCGCTCATGCTGTAAAGTCTGCACGAGTGAGAACCCTGTATGAAATTATTAAATAAAAGAAAATGATTTTGTCGATGTTACCATTCTCCATATTCTTTATCGTTATAGGCGTAGGAGTGGCTGTGTGGTAAGTAGCTTGCTTACCAACCACATGGTTCCGGGTTCAGTCCCACTGCGTGGCACCTTGGGCAAGTGTCTTCTACTATAGCCTCGGGCCGAACAAAGCCTTGTGAGTGGATTTGGTTGACAGAAACTGAAAGAAGCCCGTCGTATATATATATATATATATATACATATATATTTATAAAAATATGGTAAAGTAAAAAAATTCACTTTACCACACACCGAACTTTTCAGAAATAGCAGCCAAAAATATGGCTATTTCTTCAACTGCAAATAAAAGTCTCCAGACAATGCATACTCAGAAAATAACTCACATAGGTATAAGGGTATACCTATGTGAGTTATACCTATGTGAGTTATTTTCTGAGTATGCATTGTCTGGAGACTTTTATTTGCAGTTGAAGAAATAGCCATATTTTTGGCTGCTATTTCTGAAAAGTTCGGTGTGTGGTAAAGTGAATTTTTTTACTTTACCATATTTTTATAAATTAATACTTCAAATACACCGTAAATGGTCTTTACATACCGAATACTGCTTGGTCGAATTTATTAACAATTAATTAATTCTACCCCCTTTTTTGATGACTATATATATATATATATATGTATGTGTGTGTATATGTTTGTGTGTCTGTGTTTGTCCCTCCAACATCACTTGTCAACCGATGCTGGTGTGTTTACGTCTCTGTAACTTAGCGGTCCATTGGACACTTTGCAACAATTGAGTTAAATAAGCGAATAACGAGAGAAAAAAATGGAAAACAAATCAAGTAATACAAAGAATACAAAGAACGATTCTTCATCAGTTGTTGGCTGTCTATCTGTTCCCCATTTCGAGTAATCAACGGCAAAACAGACCGATAGAATAAGTACTAAGTCCTGGGGTCGATTTCCTCGACTAAAGGCGGTGCTCCAGCATGACCACAGTCAAATGACTGAAACAAGTAAACGAGTAAAAGAGTAAGAGTATAATTATTGCTTAGGAAAATTGCAGCGTTAAATCTCAGACAGGTTGGCTATCTCTACATTATTAATTATTTCCTTCATGTCGTGTTGCATTGTATTTATACTTCGTGGCATATATTTCAGAAGATTCTGTATCCTTTCTTCATAGCTATTTCAATCAATCCATTAATTGTTGGTATGGCATACAATTGTCCTTCCTCTCCTATATTATAGAAGGTATTGATTGACGTCTTCGGTCAGCCTTCATTATCAGCAGCGACGGATGATTTAAATATCTTTAACCCTTTCAGCCTGCGTGCATGCTTTCTTTAGACGGTACGATTTCGTTCGGATTTAAAGCCCCCCTGGAAGGGGTGAAATTGGCCGACCACATGATTATGAATTCACGACTGAAAATAACGATGCCTTCTACCAATTACTCTTTTACTTGTTTCAGTCATTTGACTGTGGCCATGGTGGAGCACCGCCTTTAATCGAGCAAATCGACCCCGGGACTAATTCTTTATAAGCCTAGTACTTATTCTATTGGTCGCTTTTGCAGAACCGCTAAGTTACGGGGACGTAAACACACCAGCATCGGTTATCAAGCGATGTTGGGTGGACAAACACAGACACACAAACTTATACACACATATATATACATATATAATTGACTGTGGCCATGGTGGAGCACCGCCTTTTAGTCGAGCAAATCGATCCCAGGACTTATTCTTTGTAAGCCTAGTACTTATTCTATCGGTCTGTTTTGCCGAACCGCTAAGTTACGAAGACGTAAACAAATCAGCATCGGTTGTGAAGCGATGTTGGTGGGAGTGGGGACAAAAACAGACAGACACACACACACACACACACACCACACACACACACACACACACATATATATATATATATACACGACAAGCTCCTTTCAGTTTCCGTCTACCAAATCCACTCACAAGACTTTGGTCGGCCCGAGGCTATAGCAGAAGATACTTGCCCAAGGTGCCACGCAGTGGGACTGAACTCGGAATCATGTGGCTGATAAGCTAGCTACTTATCATACAGCCACTCCTACGTCTAACGATAAACAAGCAAACAAACATACAAACAAACAGAAAAGCATGTAGGACCCCCGACACACATTCTATGTTCTTACCTTTTCCAATCGTATAATCTGATGAAATCACACCTGGTAAATCGTAATCATACGACGGCTTCAAAGAGTTATATTTAACCAAATTCTTATTTTTGTCTTACAGTATCTTAGAAAAAAAAATCAAGATTATTATCTTTCTCATCAGAGCACACCAATTTAACTTTTTATCTTTATTCTTTCAATTGTTTCATTCATTAGACTGCGTCCATGCTGGGGCACGGCCTTGAAGAATTTCAGTCGAACTAATCAACCCCAGTACTTGTTTTGTTTTTAAGCCTTGTACTTATTCCATTGATCTTGTCTTTTGCCGAACCGCTATATACAGGGAAGGAGACGCCATCAATACTGATTGCCAATCGGTGGCGGGGACAAAGACAGACACAAACACAGACACACATAAACATACATATATACATACATACGACGGGTTTCTTTCAGTTCCTGTCTACCAAATCCACTCACAAGGCTTTGGTCGGCCCGAGGCTGCAGTACAAAACACTTAGACAAGGTGCCATGCTGTGCGATTGAATACAGGACCATGTGGTTGGGAAAGAAACTTCTTACCACGCAGCCACGCCTGTGCCTATTCTGGTAGTCTTTTATCTTCACAGGTTTCATGGCGTCACAGCTATAAACCTCTTCACCATAGCCAGTACACAGATAAGATCGTTTTAGTTAATAATGCTACAGATCCGAAATTCAAATATTCTTGAGACTATTGTCGCTACTTCTTAGTATAAGCTATTGACATGAGGCTTACCAAACGTTTTGTGCAACTTACGCAGTAAATACACAACTGTCAGTAGTACACCGACTGACACCTTTTCGGTTGTTATGGACATTGATTAATTACTAGTTGTTATTAATCAATTTTCTCTCGACTTGACGACGTCGGACAAGCTGGCGCTGTTAGAATATTCAGCCAAGCATTTTCACAACCCAAACCGTAATTAAAACGGAGCAAAGGTCTATATAAAATATAGAATGCTATAAAACGACAACTCTAATTATGGATAATATATTTGGAACTATAAATATGGTAGCAGTGAAGGCGCAATGGCTCAGTGGTTAGGGCAGCGAACTCGCGGTCGGAGGATCGCGGTTTCAATTCCCGGACCGGGTGTTGTGTGTGTTTATGGAGCGAAAACACCTAAAGCTCCACGAGGCTCCGGCAGGGGGTGTTGGCGATCCCTGTTGTACTCTTTCGCCACAACTTTCTCTCACTCTGTCTTCCTGTTTCTTGAGTAACGCTGCGATGGACTGGCGTCCCGTCCAGCTGGAGGGAACACATTCGCCATAAAAACCGGGAAACCGGGCCCATGAGCCTGGCTAAGCTTGAAAAGGGCGAGAAAAAATATAGTAGCATCTAGTATCAGGCAAATGAATAATTCAACAGTGTATCTTGAAGCAAACACAGCTATAAATGATTCTTTCTAATTTTGGCACAAGGCTTGCTGTTTTGAAGGATGGAGGCAAGTCGATTACATCGATCTCTGTAGTTGATTGCTACCCTATTTTATCGTTCCCAAAAGGATGAAAGGCAAAGTCAGCGTTGGCGGGATTCGAGCTCAGAACGTAAAGAGCCGGAAGAAATGCTACTAAGTAATTTATCCGGTGTGCTGCCGATTCTGCCTGCTCTTCGCTTTAATAGATCTATAAATAATCCTTTCTGTTATAGGCACAAGGCCCGAAATACATCGACTCCAGTGCTTAATTAGTACTTACTTTATCGACTTGTAAAAGATGAAAGGCAATGTCAACCTCGGCAGAGTTTGAACGTAGGATTTTGGGTTATCTATCTCTGTGTGATATCTGCACTTGTAGGGTGCCTCACACATTTCCCTACAATGTTGTAGAAGGGAATAAAACGACAGGAACACGAATAGCTGAACAAATAACAATAATAGTTTATTGTTTTCACCGAAGGAGAGACTTCATCGCTGGTCATCGGTAACATGAAACGCCAGGGTTAGAAAAACAGCAGAGTCGGATTAAATCACCAATAGTCTTCACTGCCCGCGGAGTCTGGTTTGCCCCTTCGCTCGGAGCCTTGTCGGGACACATCTTAATTTATCGACCGCCAAGAGCCAAGAGGATTGGATTGGAATAGCGGGAAAGGCTAACTGCTTCTGACAACTGCGCATGTGCATCAGGGGACTTCCGGCAGCCTATCCGAAGACACCAAACATTGCACATGCGTAGATGGACATCCCAAAATGGCGTCTAAAACCTGGCGTCACTACAATATAAAGACGGACGAAATACCGCTGAATAGTTTATTTGATGTACTGCCGATTCTTCTAGCTTGCCGATTTGCTACAGCTATAAAAAAATAGCTTGTAATACGTTGGTTTAAAATGTTCATTGGATGGAAAAAAGCTGGAAGACTACCCGCGGGACTCAAACACGCATGTTCTGTATCAATGACAGACGTATTACTAACCAGTTGCAGCAAGGTAACTTGGTTTCTTTTTGCTCGAATAAATTAATTTGTTTAACGATCAGTTAAAAAAAAAAAAAAGAGAGAGAGAGAGAGAGAGAGAGAAAGAAAGAAAACAGAGCAAGAAAGAAAGAAAAAAAGTAAGCATTGCATCAGCCGTTTTACTGTCTGCTGAGTAATTCCAACAAATGGTAAATTATCGTAACTATATTATGTTTTAGGAGGCGATATAAAATTATATAAACTGATTATATATAAACTAGAAATGTCTATCAACAAATTGGATTTTACTGTATTATTTTATGCATTTTTAAGGCGGCTAGCTGGCAGAAAATCATTTAAACGTCGGAGAGATTGCGGAGTAGTATTTGTTTCGACTCATAACGTTTGAGTTCAGATGCCGCCGTGATCAATTTTACCTCAAGGGACTGATAAAATAAAGTACTTATCAAGTATTGTGGTCGATAGTATCGACTATCCCCATCACCTCCTGAAATTGCTGTTTTTGTGTCACAATTTGAAAAGAAATGATTATATGCACTTTTAAAGCGGTGAGTTAGTAGAATTGTTAGAGCGTCTGACAAAATTCGTAATGGTTTTTTCTCGTGTCACAGCTATAAATCTCTTCACTTAGCCAGTACACAGATAAGATCGTTTTAGTTAATGATGCTACAGATCCAAAATTCAAATATTCTTGAGAATATTGTCTTGAGAATATGTTGCGTTCAAATTCTGTCAGGGTCGACTTTACGTTTCATCCTCCCCGGATTGATAAAATAAATGGATCTTTTCGGTTTGAACGGCAGTTTTTTCTAGCGGTGTCATATGAAATTGTCACCCATAATTATGACCCTTGTATCGATCTATTGCATTTCAATCTGTTTTAGGGTTAGGGTTAGTTAGGGTTAGGGTTAGGGTTAGGGGTGGGTGGAAGGGTATCTTGTTTTCTTCACAAATGTAAATAAACCCAATCTGTTTCTTAAACGAGGGATATATTCATACGGCACAGAATGTTTTCAGCTCACAAGACGTCAGTGATTGGTTGAGATTGCAGAAATTGAAGAAAAAAAACAACAAATATTTTACAAACTATAGAATTTTCTCAATAAAGTCAAGAGAAAAAGATGTTTTATAAACACATTCTACCAGTATACGAAGTGTAAATTTTTTAGTTACCTAGAAATTATGTTAAAAACTGCCGTTCAAACCGGAAAGATTCAACAATAGCATTTACATTGATCAAAGAATCTCTCATCACTCCGTAAGAAGGAGTATGTTATCTAACGTAAGACGGCAGGGTATAATTTGAAGAAGGGTTAACTTCTGTTTCTAGCACTTACACCGACCATATTAAAGCTCATTTATTTAAAGGTGACCAGCCCTGTCTCTACAGAAAAGATTGTTGTTTGTCATCGTTCATGACGTACCAATGACAAATAGGTCAACGAACACATTCCTGAAATACTTGTTTTCAATTCTATAGCTTAATGTCTGTGCAATTCTTTAGTTTCTTGGCTTGCTTCTTCATGACAGGCATTATCATCAGTCGGTGATTACATTGCAGTTATTTACATATTATTACTATATTTGTCGTGGGAAAATAACGCCAAGTTTATTATGTTTCAATTAGAGGTTCGTCTACAAGTTGGTGTTATGTTCCACATTCTTCGTTTTCAAAGATAATTTGAATGACATGATGTATGCCTTTTCACAGAATGTTTTCATTTGATAAGTTTGAAACTAGGTTTTATTGATATATGTTTTAACGTGTCTGGGTCTGTGCCTATGCGTGCATATATATGACTATGCATGCGTGGATACGTATACATGCAGATATAACTCTGTGTATATATGTGTGTGCATATGTCTGTGCATATGTGTGTATGTGTATATGAATGCGCATGCAAAGTGAACACGTACATACACATTGTTGTTTTTTTTAAAACAATTAATTAAACTTAAACAGTACTTAAACAACACCGCAATTTCATGACTTGGCTGGTTTAGTGTTTAAGACGTTTATGATATTACCACGAGAACGAGAAATAAAGTAATAAAAAAAAAAAGCGAGCTTGGTACTATCATTTTTGCACGTATCGATCACAAAGGTTTGTAAACGAAAGAACATAAGGACAAGCGTTGTCTTCAAAATTTCATTTCCTATTTTAAAAAATATTTAAACAACGAATGTGTCAAAAGAAAAGCCAGCACGGTTTACGAGCTGACGATCGGAATTGACTACAAACTGGAACATTTCGGCTATAATGTATTAAGAGATTCACTACATTTGCATCGAATCCGGCAATTTCTAAAGAATCAAAAGAGATTTGCGCGCGCGTGTGTGTACGTGTGTTGTATTATGTTTGTATATGCATGTTTCTAACCTCTATCTTTTTATATATGTATAAACACCCCACACACACACACACATATATAGGCATGGCGGTGTGGTAATATATATATATATATATATATATATATATATATATATATATATATATATATATATATATATATATATATATATACATATTACGTTAGTACATATAAATGCACGATTTCGATATCGTTGATAAATTTGTAGATAAGAAACGAAACATTTACTGAATGTGGAACTCTAGACAATTTATTTGAGTAGAATCTATTTATAGCATTAGCATTAATAACATTCAGTTGACTGGGGGGGGGGGCTTTTCAAGTTTATGATTGTGTTTGCGTGTCTGTGCGTGCATATATATATATATGCGTGTGTGTGTGTGTGTGTGTGTTGTGTGTGTGTGTGTGTGTGTATAAATATATATATATACGGCGACATTTATATTTACCCATTGCGCCCTGTATATATATATATATATATATATATACATACACACAGAGGGTGCGTTGGATAAATATAAATGTCGTCGTTTTATATTTCTAATTTTCCACAAGCGCATTGTTTCTTTTTTTTTATGTCGACTGCACAGTATAGTAGGGTCAGTTGGGCGCCGCCTGTGAGAAAAACAGCACCATGACGCAATTCACTCTGCCAGAAATTTGGAAACGATATGTTATACTGCTTGGCATTCGCGCCAGAAGCTTCAATACGAACGTTTCAGTGTATTTGGGAGTGAATTTGAGGTGAGTGCAGAGGATTCGGAAAGAGTTGGTGATTACGAAGGTACGGCAGCTCGGAAATCTCACTCTGATCGTTCTGATAAGAAAGGAACTCCTGATTTTGTTGGTGAGATCCAGGCCATGATTGACAATGATCCCTCCAAGTCAATCAGGTCCAACGCCAGGGACATGGGAAAGTCTGAGTTTCTTATCAGGCAGGTAGTGTATGAAGACACTCGGTATTCCTCATGCAAGATTAGAAAGGGTCAATTTTTATCCCTAGCCATCAAGGGCAAGAGGAAAGACCGCGCTACGAAGCCTTTGAACAAACTCTAGCATCCCCTCCAACTGGACATGCTTTGGTTTTTCTCAGACGAGAAAAATTTCTGCCAGGATCATATGACAAACACACAGAACAATCGTTGGCTTTCTGTGTCCCCAAAACATGTACCGAGAGTGATAAAAATCAAACATCCAGTCAACATCATGGTGTTTGGAGTGATTATTAGTGATGGCGACGTTATGCCTCTATTCATTTTCCCACACGGGCTCACACTTAACACGGAGGCCTACATTAAGTGCCTGGTGGAGGTAGTACTGTCCTGGGTCAAGACGGTGGCTGCTGGAAGACCTATGTCTGGCAACAGAACTCTGTAATATGCCACACAAGCAGGAGAACCTAGTCATGGCTGTCAGACAATTTCTGCAACCATATCATCCCTAACATCTGACCACCTAACTCCCCAGGCTGCAATCCCCTTTATTATTATATGTGGGGCGCAGTTGAGTGAGAGACCGGCAAAAACTGAAGACAATTATGGCGGCATTCACCAACTTCAACAAGGAGACCGTCCAGAAGAGTTGCAGGAGATTCCGAAGTCGTCTGGAAGCCGTGGTTGAAGCGAATGGTGATTTTATTGAATGAATTTACTCTTTAATATTTCAAGATATTTCTATGTCATTTTGGTAGATATATCTGTTAAAATGAGACGTCAGTGTTATTTTCATTTTTGCGTAATTTAGACGACAATTTATTTACTGGCTCATGCATATATATATATATATATATATATATATATATATATATATATATATATATATATATATAATATATATATATATATTATATATATATATAAAGTTAATCCAAACAAGAAAACAAAAACAAAAGAACAACAACGCAAGGACGTGGAACAAATAAAGTATTATTGGACGCTCAGGAAAGAAGGGAAGAAGGAGGGTTTGACGTTTCGAGCGGAGCTCTTCGTCGGAAACATAGGAGAAGGAAAGATCCCGAGAAGGGAAGACAGGGGAAAAATGTATATAGATAGATAGATATAGATATATATAGAGAGAGTGAGAGAGGGAAGAAATATGGGGTTGTTAGTTATGATTATAAACAAAGGAGTTAAGTCATAAATTAAAAAAAACAATTATCCCTTAATTGTTAATTAAGTTTAATAAGGAATTCTGATATCTGAGTATTTACAACAGTACTTGACTTTTTTAAGGAGGTCGTATAAGACCAAAAGATGTCCAAAGTTATCTCCTAATTTACCAAAGATCTGACTATACATCCCCTTACTGCGTTGTTGTATTTCCAATCTTAAATATATGCAAGAATGCAGTTCTGATGTGTCAGGCCGTTTCAATAAAATGTTTTGTTTTTAATTGTATATTGAGTTGTCGCACACACCTTTGTTCACTTCACTTAAGTATTGTCCAACATTGTTTATCTTTCCTCTACACGACTATTGAGTTGATTGATTAGATTTGTTCTGCTGTCGACATTAAGTGTGATAATGTTTACTTCATTAAATATTTATAGCCTCATGTATCTATCTTACTGCTTTATGATTCCATTATCAAGTTATTTGTATCCCATTATTTTTCACTATCCTCTGTTTCTCATAAAAAAAAGAAGCCCAACGCAGTTTATTCCCAATTTTCGTCCTAATATCTCCACTAAATCTATCAACCGCTTCTACTAAATATTCTATTTGAGCGCCATTATCAGCAACTAGCTTCAAGTCATCCATACAGATAATGTGATTTGGTTTTTGCTACCTGCTTCAAATAAGATATTCAACTCTTTAACATTCTTAGTAGCAGTGTCAAAGCAATCATTTACATCACCTAAATCAAAGAGGGAGAAGCTACCAATCCGAATGAAGCCTCAGTTGATCATGATACTCCCCTACCTCTTCAAAAGGATACTTAAATTCGTATTCCATTTAGACTTGTTCAGTCATTATATTACTCTGCTATTCCTGTTATTTTACGAATTATTCTACGATTCAGAAATGATGAATTTAGAATGTTTCAGTTTGTTTCTACATATAATCCATTCTTATCGTACAAAAAAAAAAAATGCATTGGAAAATGTTTCTGATATGCAAAAAAGACAAAAAGGCATCTGGTTATAGATGTACCTTGTGCATACCTGAGTACTGCTACTACAACTACTGCTCTATATGCTGCTGCTGCGGCTGTTGTTAAGCAACAAGACGGGTAAGGGTGATTAGGTGATGGTCTAGAGCTTAGAGGCGGGAGACTCGAGACCTTGGAAAAGTCGAAGTCGCTGGAAATGGCGATCTCCAGGTCCAAATTCTTGAACGGCTGCTGCTGCTGATGATAATGACGTTGATGAAACTCCCACCACCACCACCACCAGCACAACTTCTGGGTTTCCTTTTTTACCCACTTGTTCTTTCACATCACCCGTGCTTATGACAATATTCCTTTGTTTCTTTCTTCCTTGTAATTCTGCCTTGATATTTGCTATCCATATTGCATCCCTTTCATGCACCACATTATTTCCCCATAATCCACTCCAGAACTCCTTGGCTTTATTTGCATCAGGAGCAACATTTTCCCCATAGTCTCCTAACGTTCAGAAGAATTGCTTCGGGTTATTTTTGAAAAATCTATTATTATTATCATTATTATTATTATTATTATTATTATTATTATTATTATTATTATTATTATTATTATTATTATATTATTATTATTATTATTATTATTATTATTATTATTATTATTATTATTATTATTATTATTATTATTATTATTTATTATTATTATTATTTATTATTATTATAATTATATTATTATTATTATTATTATATTATATTATTATTATTTATTATTATTATTATTATTATTATTATTATTATTATTATTATTATGTTTCACTTTTTCTTTACATTTGTACAAGTTAGCTCCAAGTCACACCCAGAGATTTCAAGAGACAAGAAGTTAGAAGTTGAAGTTCCTGTATGACTAGGTGCCTTATATTTGGTTTTGTATAAAGTATTGTTCGGGAGACCCATGAGCACTATTTTTTAAAATGTCTTCCACTTTTGGATTTCCTGGTATCTGAGTTAGGTCGCAACCAGTCCCTTTTGTTATCATTCCAATGACAACAGGTATTGATTTAGTCTTGAGGTTCTACATTTTGCCTATTTCTATTCCAAGATATTTATACTTGCTCAGTTTTTGATAGGCCTTGACAGATACATTTATGTCGATTGGGACAGTCATATCGATGAGGAGGCATGCTTTTTGTCTGAAGTCCTTCAATATAATATCTGGCCTATTCGTATCTATCTTTCTGTCAGTTTGAACGGTGAAACTCCAGATGAGTGAGATGTGGTCATTTTCAAGCACTGGAGGTGGTTTGTGTTCCCGCCAGTTTTTAATGGGGCAAGCCAGTTTTTTGCAAATTACCCAGTGAATATAATTTGCTGCTCTATCTTGCTAGTTGAGATACTCTGTAGGCGCAAGAAGACTGCACATAGAGACAACATGATCGATGGTTTCAGTCTGTTGTTTACATACACGACATTTTGGGCTACTGCCGTTCTTTAATATGTTGGCCTAGTAGCGCCTTGTAGGTAGGCATTGTTTTTGGGCTGTTATGATAAATCCTTCTGTCTCTGGCTTTAAGGCAGAAGACACTTATCATTTATGGGTAAGGGCTTTTTCAGCATCGACACTATTAGCTCTCTTTGGATATTTGTCATTGAGAGATTTTTCGTGCCATTTATCGGTAAGAATACCTAAGGCAGCAGTTTTAGCACGGGTTTTCATACGCTTAGCTTTTTCTGTGCTTGTTTCCAGTACATCTAATTCTGGGATTTATTGTATTTGGAATTCATTTAGATATTTCTTTGTCTGTTTTGTTACTGAGTATGATGTTTTTTTGGTTTTTTTTTTTGTTTTCATACTTTAACATCACTGAACTGATTAACAATTGCTAGTAAGCCTTGTAATTGTTGGTAATTTTTTGCAAAGAACTTTAAATCATCCATGTAAAAGAGATAATTATATTTTTATCAAAATATTTATAGCCATATTGTACATCATCGAGCAATTTCGAAAGAGGTATTAAGGCTAGACAAAAGAGGAGTGGTGATAGAGAGTCACCCTGGAAAATGCCACATGAAATTCTTACATTTCTAGCATTTAGAGATTTATTGTCACTGTTGAAAGTCAGTGTAGCCTCCATGATCTCAAACTTACAGATAAATTTCGCAGAGTAGGTGCTATTTTATACATTTCCAGACATTTCTTACTCCAGCAATGTGGTTGGCTATCAAAAGCTTTTTTTATAGTCTATCCAGGCTATCGACAAGTTCTTGTGTTATTTGTGACAATCTTCCAGGATCATCTTATGAATGAGTAGCTGATCTTTACAACCATAGGACCCGCGTTTACATCCTTTTTGTTCATTCGGGAAGATGCCATTTTCTATTAAAAAAAACTATAGGTGTATTCAGTCAAGACAGATGTTAGTATTTTATACATTGTTGTTAAGCAGGTTATGGGTTTATAATTTTTTGGTTCATTTGTTTTTCATTTTTTGGAAGTAGAAACGTAACACCATTAACTAGCAAAGAGAGAATCGTACTAGGTTGTTGCAAAACATTGCCGTAAAGTTGTGTTAGCAGTTCATGACTCTCTGGGAAGACATTCAATCAGAAGTTAGGAATTTTATCCTTTCCTGGAGACTTCTATTTGCTTGATTTCCCGAGAGCAGATCTTACCTTCTCTACCTTGCTCTTAATGTCAGTAGATATTCTATCAATCCAAGGAGCCTTTTCATTGTGCGTTTTTTCTTCTGCCTAAATTTTATTCCAAAATCCGTGCGGTTCTTCTTTTGATGGGACAGACTTTACTGTAACTAGTATTTTCCCTTTCTTCCAGTAAAAAATTTTTGAGGTTAATTTTGAACATGTTGTCCTTGAAGAGCCTAACGCGCTTTTCATACCGAACTATGCGAGCAACTTTAACAGATACCTTTTGCTTGATATTTTCTATGGTGGTATCAATGTCAATTATGGTTTTCATATTACAATTTTTCTTTAATTTTTGGATTTTAGTTGGTTTGATATTTTTATCAAACTTAAGATTTTTCAAACATCCTATGTCAGACCTAAGTAACTGAATTTGGTGTTAAATACGCTCTTACCAAATAGGCTGTTTATGAGAATGTTGTCGTTTTCTAATTTTTTCACCACATCGAATCGTTGAGATTTTCGCGGATACACAGTATAGGTGACTGAGATCTGTAATATCAACATCATTATCTGAAATTATACCCTTAAGTGCAAGACGGATTTTACCAATTACTTTAAGGTTTTGGAAAGAGTTGCGAATTTTTGGGAGAGTGTCACCTTCATTCATACTGATTACTTTAATTTTCAGCCAGTCAATCATGATTTAATTTTTAGATCATCGAGTTCAGTTGGGTCAATTTCTGTATGATTTTCTTCGGGTATTTGATTTTCATCTGCTTTGATGTTTATGGCATTGATTCTTTCTATCATAATTACCTTTTCATCAGACCTGGGTTAGTCTGTAATTATTTCCTCAGCAGTACCTTCTTTAGCTGTAACTTCGTTCCTTTTATCCCTTACTGATTGTTTAATTTGGTCAACCTCTAATTCAGTTAGTAATTTCTTTTTTATGCTGTTTCCTCTGACGCTGGCAAGTTTGTTACTATCTATGTAGGATTTTCAAGTTGCTTCTCTCTCCAGCTTAGGTAGGTTTGTTCAGTATTAGATTTATTTATGGAGAAATACATAGTACGATAGAAGATTTTAAGAACTTCTTTATTGTTTTCTCTTGACCATTTTTCATTCTTTTTCTTTTGGTTATTCGATGACGAGCGTGGATGGCCATCTGTTGGGGGTATTCCGGTTATGGAGTACTTCCAGTTCCTGTATTTCGGGAAGATTTGAACCAGTAGCTGATTTTTTGCACCCAGTCTGGCTCCTCTGTGGGGTGCGCGGCCCTTACTGACTCGGGTGACGGAAACTCCGGTGTGTATTTTGCTTTGCTATCTTTGAAGCATAACCAGCTTGAACGCTGACATTAGGGGGTCGGGTCTGTCTGTTTAGGGTTAAATTTTTAAGACAACACCGCCTTCGAGTTCTCTGAATGAAAACACTGCTCGTAACGTAGCAGAATTTCAAGATGGAAAGAAACAAAGGACTATTGTCATAAGCATTCGTCTGTATTTTTTCTGTTGACAGACTTATCTCTAGGCATAGTTTCTTTGTGGTGTTTTTAAACTTATGAATTGTTCACCCTGTCTGTGTTACTTCGAAGAAAATTGGGATCTTTTCGGTTTGGTTTACCGAAAATTTTAAAATTTGGTACAATAATACATTTGCCCAAACAGATTTGCTGGAGTTATTTCATTTTTTTCCAGAAAAATGTTTTAAAAAAGTTATAGAGGTTTAAAGTTTGATCGTTTTCACCCTGTCAGGAAACAGGATTTGGAAGCTGTCATTTTGTGCGCAACTGCACATTTTGTCGTCAACATCCTGAAAATAGCACGTGTTGTCAATATTTGTAAACAACACATGTTATGTTTCCGGTAATTTTCTTTCACGTAAATATATGTTTATGTTAATTTAAAAGAAAAAAAACAGTTAGTTTTAAATATCTGAGCGAGATGTTAGCAAATAAACTTTAATTTAAAAGATGTAGCCATAAAATCTTATTTAACGGTTATTTTTAGCACACCTCACAACAACCTCAATGCTCAATGGCAAAAAGTAACGAGTAAACAAACATTTAAACATTGAATATAAATTTAATGCAAATGCAATGAACAACACGTCACGTGCGATAAACACATTACAATATAAATATGTTTAATTACAATTCAAATATGCTTTAAAACAAAACATTTAAGCTGCGAGCATCGCCAATACATGTTTCCACCACGTCTTTTCGTACACATAACGTTTCTTTTTACATAATTTTCTTTTGGGTATAACACCCTTTTCTTGAAGGTACGACACAGTATCCTCTTCTGTTTTCAGTTTTTCCATAATAGAAGCAAAGTTACTGGAGCTTGTTACCATAATCACACAGAACACAGAACACAGTGTCAAATTTGTCAACACGTGCTTCCTCGTGGATAAAAGACTTTGCAAAGACTGTTACTACGGCATCAGGCAAAAGAGTTCTCATCTTCTGCTTCTTCCTATAGAAACAGCCATGAATGTATTTGTGGCTCACGAATGGCTACAAAATTCTCGAAATTTTATTACCAAAATTTTTTAAAATTTAATTACAAATAACTCTTCATTTATCGATTTATAGCGAAAATTTCTTTCACGTTATCGATTAGCCTATAAAAGTGTATCACTACATTGAATATGAAATCAATTCGAACAGAAAATTGACGCTGGCAGCCAAACATAAAAGATCCGAAAATTGATTTGTTATTGTTTTGCTGCGTTTGTGACACGCGCTTTCATATGCGTTTATGTGTGTCCTGTAAATTTCACGTGATTGTGTAAACATTGGGGCGTATGTTTAGTCCTATGGGTATTAAAATATATATGTGATTGTATAGACATTCGAGTGTATGCGTAATTAATAAATTTACGTACTTACTGTTTTGTTCCACTTATATTTCATAGTTTGTAAACATTCCGATTTTCATTTCGCACGCCTCTTTCGTACATGTTTAACTGAGACATCGTGCATGGGAGAAACTGTGCTTTGTATGGCAGGGAAATTTCGTTTTTGTGATTGTTTTCGTTAAAAGGCCGCTTCCTTCAAATCTTCCACAGCTTCCTTTTTTCCCATTCCACCGATGCTATTAGACTAGATTTCTGTTTTGTATGGGGAGCCCTGTGTAGCACGTCCACGTTGTTATTCAGCACGGTGCTCCTCCTCCCCGTCCTCGTCGTCGTCGTCCTCCCCCTTCTCCTCATTATTATTATCATTATTATTATTATTATTATATTATTATTATTATTATTATTATTATTATTATTATTATTATTATTATTTTATTATTATTATTATCATCATCATTATTATTATTATTATTTATTATTATTATTATTATTATTATTATTATTTTATTATTATTATTATGTGAGAGAGCAGTGCATGCCGTCAAAGTGACACTGGGGTAAAATATACGAAGCCCAGTATACCCATCATGACTACCCATCTGATAAGGGTACACCAGGCACATGCATCACAACCATATGTGCGCAACATGGTGATCTCATATCAAGATAAAGAGCGCATGACCTTGCAGGTGGGGCCCAGTTAGAATTTTCTTCTGGTCGAACGAACCACCCGTGTTTCCAAAGGTGAATTATTCAAACCCCAAATAATTCCTCTCGGCACATGGCCATGATCCCCCCCCCACTACTTCTGCTCATAATCAGAGACTCACATGTCGTCAGCCACTAAGGGACATGCTCAACTGGTTAAGGTCAAACAACTGACAAGCAAATCAGTGGTATTGAACAGAATATTTGCTGTAGCCCATCTTTTATACCGAGACAAAACAATGTACATGATAACACTTCCAATCAGTTAAGATCAGAAGCAATGAGAGCCACTGCCTGGTACTGCATGAGGGCATTTATCATCATCATCATCATCATCATCATCATCTCTGACATACTCAGCTGGTTGCTCGCTGTGCTATTATACCTATTTCTTTACTACCCACAAGGGGCTAAACATAGAGAGGACAAACAAGGACAGACAAACGGATTAAGTCGATTATATCGACCCCAGTGTGTAACTGGTACTTATATAATCGACCCCGAAAGGATGAAAGGCAAAGTCGACCTCGGCGGAATTTGAACTCAGAACGTAGCGGCAGACGAAATACCGCTGAACATTTCGCCCGGCGTGCTAACGATTCTGCCAGCTCGCCGCCTTTTATTATACCAGCTGTGCTATTATACCAGCTGTTTACTTCCTGTGAACTAAGCTGTTACGGTATTTTCAAAACTCGAGGACACAACGGAGACTCCCTGCACCGCCAAGTAATGCTGTTCTCTCTGGATGTGCTTTATTTTCATTTTTCTTTCAAGCATATTTCATTTTCTTTGCTCATTGTACCTAGAGAACCAACAATTATTGTCACAACATTCACCTTTCCCATGAACAATACGTTTTTGATTTCTCACTTCAGGGTTTCATATCGCATCATTTTTACTCCTTTTTCAACGTCTCTGCTGTCCCCAGGGCACGCGATTTCTATGCTCAGGCACAGTTTTTTCCCCCTTCTCTACCAGCACGAAATCAAGTTTTCGATTATCGATTCCATGATTATATTGGATCATGAAATTCTCTGTCATCTTCTACCACATGCTTTGGCTCATAATCATGCCATTTTCTCACCTTTTCGACTTCAAACTTGTTACATAGTTTCCAGTGAACCATTCTGGCAACATTGTAATGTCGCCTTTTGTAATTTCATTGAGCCATTACTATTATTATGAATGTTGGTGATGTCTGGTTGTTGTTGTTGTTATTATTATCATCAATATTATTATTATTAATATTATTTTCACTATTGTCGTTGTTGTTGTTATTAGATAATTGATTTTATATCGGTAATTATAAATATATAATTAGCCAGATAACTCATTCTGTATTGATTACATAACACTTCCCACACGAAGCATATATATTTAAATATGCTAACTTCACGTAGCTAACACCTGTGTTAGCACACAGTTAAATATCTACCGCACAATATGTATAATTATATATAAATATATATATAGTATATATTTGCATGTATATGTGTATGTATGTATGTATGTATGTATGTATGTATGTATGTATGTATGTATGTATGTAGATGTATTCGTATATTTGAGTGCTGTTTAGTTATGAACTATGCACAATCACATACATACACGCACGAATACGCACACATACACACACACACAAGTGTGTGTATGTGATTCATAACCATAGGGTAGTGAAATATACAATCGATCGATCGATCGATTTATCTATCTATATGACTCCGTCTCTCTGTCCTCCACCTTCTCTCTCTTTCTCTGTCTCTATATGTATATATATATATATATATATATATATATATATATAATATATATATATATATATGTATATGTATATGTGTAAATATATATATATATATATATATATGTGTGTGTGTGTGTGTGTGTGAATATATATATATATAATATATATATATATATATATACCAGCTGAGATACCCGGCGTTGCTCGGGATAAAAAAAGGCATATATATATTTATTACAGTTATGTCGAAACAAGTCATATGGGAAAGTGCAGCATTGACAACAAAACATTTGTGGAGTAAATGATGGGCTAATTTGACTAAGCGACATGTTATGCATCTGTTTGGAGTTTTCCAGGCCCTAACCTGTCATAGAAAATTGGGGGTGGGGGTTAGGTGACTTCTGAACGCACCAAAAAGCTGTCAGTGGATATACTCTCCTTTGCTGCAGTCAGCAATGCATCTAACATGACCTATCGTCTGAAGTTTTATCACCTCCTTCGGGTTTGTTGTCCTACATCACTCATAAAGTAAATTTGGAGGCACTGTGATTGTTCATTTGTGGGTAACAGGGAACCAATGAGGTGATAGACTCGCCTTGATTTTGAAGTCGGCGTAAATTCATGTTTAACAATCTTAGATGCAGTAAGCGATGTCATTTGAAATGCAGAGTTGCATTGTCTGATATTCAGAAAAAAACCCTTTGACTGGATGGAAGTACCTTGTAGAAGATCCATAAGAGGTTGAAGAGGAGTGGTAGCGTTGGGAATCTTACCTGATCGCCTGAGCAGCACATGCCATTTGTTTCATTTGAAAGTTTTAAAGACCTACAGAAACGGTGACCTGACAGAAACGTTAAGCACGCCGGGTTAAATGCTTAGCGGTATTTCGTCTGCCGTTTCGTTCTGAGTTCAAATTTCACCGAGGTCAACTTTCATCCTTTCGGGGTCGATAAATTAAGTACCAGTTACGCACTGGGGTCGATATAATCGACTTAATCCGTTTGTGTGTCCTTGTTTGTCTTCTCTATGTTTAGCCCCCTGTGGGCAATAAAGAAATAAGAAACGACAATTTGTGTTTAGCAAATCAATTTCGACAGAGTTATCATTTTTATAAGAATGGGATGGATCATATCTGAAAACAGTTCCAGGAGTCGTGAAAAACGAATTTGTACGTGGTCTATTTCTGAGAGCTATTCTATTGGACCTCTGTCTAATCATTAAAACATTGATTTAATGATTCAGCATTATGTGCTGCAACATGCTTTTGCTGATCTTGGGAAAGTGTCATCTCCATTCTCTCTCGAGACTCCGTCTGACGTGTTGCAGCATGCCTTTTACTGATTTTGAGAAAGTCTCATATTGATTCTCTCTTCAGACTCCATTTGACGTGCTGCAGCATGCTTTTGTTGACCTTGGGAAAGTCTTATCTCCCTGAAGGAGCTGTTTACGCGTCATTTCGATGTCATGTTAATTGAAGTGGTAATATGAAACTGTAAATGTAAATAGCTTGCAACATTGCAACCGGTGCGATAATTATGAACTGGTCATCGAGTGGTAAATGTGTAAATTCGAATTAAAAGTGAAGCAAACAAAGTGAAACATTGTTCTGAACCGATTAGGCTGGTATTTCTAGTACGTCCTGCTACCACTGAACAGGTATTTGCGATAAAGGACATGCCGTTATCGCAAATAGCTGTTACATGGTAGCAGTGCATGTTAGAAATAGCAGCCAAATTTTCCATTTTCTGTAGAAAGGAGCCGTTTATGTGGTGCGAGACCTCGGACATTCGGGTGAAAATCCGAGGTCCACCACGACAACCCTCCCTTCGTTTCTGAAAAAAAAAAAAAATAGGTGATTGGTGGCATATTATGAGTTCAGGGTACTTCCATATAAACAATCCCTTTTTTACCTTAGTGAAACGCGTGCGGGTGCATTTATCAAAATTTATCCAATTTACGAATGAAAAAGGTTACGTACTGAATTACTATGTAACGGCGTTGTCATCAATTATAATGGTTGTTGAAATGAATCGATATAAATAACTCCATAAAATTAGACGAGTGGAGTTAGATTCTGTCCAGTTGGGCAGAAGTTGTTGAATGTGGAACAACCGTACACCATACAGGGTGTTCGGGAATGAACGATGGAAGCACTATATTAAATGTTAATGTAAGGGTTAATATCTCGGTTTGTTTTTGCAAACTCTAGATAACCTGAAACGGTTATAGATGAAGCGGAAACGCATCAATCAAACGTGGCAAAACCATGCGTTAAATGTAACGAAGTGTCAACTTGCATTGTTCAATGATAGAACGATGAAGTTATTTACTTGGAGGAAAATTTGTGAATGTTTCGAATCACAAATAATGAATGTTAATTTAAGAACGACATGCTGTTATCGCAAATAGCTGTTACGTGGTAGCAAGGCATGTTAGAAATAGCAGCCAAATATTTCATTTTCTGGGGAAAGGAGCCGTTTACGCGTCATTTCAATGTCATGTTAATTTAAGCGTTAATATGAAACAGTAAATGTGCAATAAGAATGAAACATTGTTGTGAACCTGAAGAATAAAAGTGAAACATACAGGCGCAGGAGTGGCTGTGTGGTAAGTAGCTTGCTAACCAACCACATGGTTCCGGGTTCAGTCCCACTGCGTGGCACCTTGGGCAAGTGTCTTCTGCTATAGCCTCGGGCCGACCAAAGCCTTGTGAGTGGATTTGGTAGACGGAAACTGAAAGAAGCCCGTCGTATATATGTATTTATATATGTGTGTGTGTGTGTGTATGTTTGTGTGTCTGTTTGTCCCCCTAGCATTGCTTGACAACCGATGCTGGTGTGTTTACGTCCCCGTCACTTAGCGGTTCGGCAAAAGAGACCGATAGAATAAGTACTGGGCTTACAAAAGAATAAGTCCCGGGGTCGATTTGCTCGACTAAAGGCGGTGCTCCAGCATGGCCGCAGTCAAATGACTGAAACAAGTAAAGAGAAAGAGAAATATGTGTTATTCTTTCACTTTTGATACGTAATAGCGAACCGGTGTAAAAAATTGGTCCGGGCCGCATTAGGCAAGAAGTTGAAAACTTTTTTGGCTCATGACACCCCATGGACCGTATGTAATGCATGTGTAAAATTTGAGAGTTTGCGGACTAAACAGTAAACTAACCAGGATTTCATCACGATCTGACCATTTTTCAATCTTTTTTCAAAGTACTTGTTGAGAAACTTCGATTTTGTTGTTTGTGAATCTTGTTGGATTCAGTATATACTTAAAAAAAAAAATTGATGTCATGCATTAAACAGTTTTGTATGTAATCATTATCAATTGTTACAGGCTAGTTTGCCAGGTCACTGTATTCTTCGAAATCACTAAACTTGCTTCCTGTTTCCTATTTCTGCTCTCTGTGATCATCATCTGCACCAACAGTGTCAAAAGTAGGCTGATTATTGCTAAACAGAGCACTCATTGTTTGTTATTTTTTTTACTACCCACAAGGGGCCAAACACAGAGGGGACAAACAAGGACAGACAAGGGACTAAGTCGATTATATCTACCCCACTGCGCCACTGGTACTTATTTAATCGACCCCGAAAGGATGAAAGGCAAAGTCGACCTCGGCGGAATTTGAACTCAGAACGTAACGGCAGACGAAATACCCACAAGGGGCTAAACACAGAGAGGACAAACAAGGGACTAAGTCGATTATATCGACCCCAGTGCGTAACTGGTACTTAATTTATCGACCCCAAAAAGATGAAAAGCAAAGTCGACCTCGCCGGAATTTGAACTCAGAACGTAACGGCAGACGAAATATCCATAAGGGGCTAAACACAGAGAGGACAAACAAGGGACTAAGTCGATTATATCGACCCCAGTGCGTAACTGGTACTTAATTTATCGACCCCGAAAGGATGAAAGGCAAAGTCGACCTCGGCGGAATTTGAACTCAGAACGTAGCGGCAGGCGAAATACCGCTAAGCATTTCTGCCAGCTCACCGCCTTTATGAGAGCACTCCTGGTTTGTGCACTATCATTGACTTCATTGGTGCTTGCATGCATTGTTTCGGTTACAAGTGAAAACAAACTTTTACTTGACATTGTAAAATAGTTTGATAGGTTTTGACATTTAGAAATTTCCTTAGATTGCTTTTCCTTGAGCTAACGTTTCTGGTATCCGCTTAAGTACTTTCTTGAAGACGTTGCTATTCTTCTTGCGGCCTAGACTTCTGGGGAAAAAATTGGGTAATATTTTCATTAGCCACAGCAAGACAGAGATCGATCAAGATAAGGGTCTACAACTTAATATATAGTCATAAATGAAGAATTGTTCATTTTGTATAAGGTGATATCCAAACAATTTTTAAAGTAGAAAAAATGCTTTGTTACTGAACAGATTGTAAGTTCCAAACTAGGAGGCAAACCCTTTCATTGTTCATTAAATAATGGTGTCCCGCTGAGAAAATAAGAATTCTTATCTCTACCGTGCTAATGTAGTAGTAGACATATTTGACGATGGGAGAGGCTGGGCTGAAGTTTGCAAAATAATACAAAAAAAGTGAATTATCTGCAGGTCAATTGTACTTTTATTTTTTATACGACTCCATACCGGCAGAAACTAAAGTGGAACTGCTTGTAAGCTAGGCAAAATACAAAATTTATAAAATTGACAGAATGAAAAAAATTAAATTGTTTCAGAGAGGCCCCCTCCGGGATTAAGGGCCCTAAAACTTAAGCTTCATTAGTTTTATAGTAGATCCGCCACTGCTTGTATTAAAAAAAAGTGTCAACCTGTTTAACAAGACAGATTCTATTTTCGTTTCAAAAAGGGAATAAATACCGTCTAGCCAGCAATACTTTCTAAATATAAATGAGAATATACGTATATACACACAGTTTATATGTGAACCTGTATGTGTGCGTATGTGTCTATGTACGTGTGCGTGTGTGTGTGTGTCTGTGTGTGTATATCTATGTATGCGTGCGGTATGTGCACGAATGTGTATGTTTGTATGTGTATATATGTATCTGCGTATATGAGGGCACTTGTATCTGTGGTGCATCCTCAGTGCATTTGCCTGTATGCAAGTATATATGTATCTGTCTATATATATATATAAAGTGTGGTGCTGAGATTGCCTAGCGGAAGCGGCTAGAAGTAGTTTCTCCTTGAGCGGGTAGGTAATAAAATTTGTTTTCTCCTAGAGTTTTGTTGACTCTTTATTCAACTATTTTCTCCTTTGCGTTCGGGTCTCCTTAGCAGTTAATATTCTTTTTTATATCTTTAAACTCACTTTAAGGTAACCTTAATTTTACACACACACACGCTCTCTCTCTCTCTCTCTCTCTCTCTCTCTCTCTCTTTCTCTCCCTCTCTCTTTCTCTCTTTCTCCCTCTCTCTTTCTCTCTCTCTCTTTCTCTCCTTCTCTCTTTCTCTCCTTCTCTCTTTCTCTCTCTCTCTCACACACACACGCACGCTGACATACACATACACACAATGATAACTGCTTTATTTTCTCTTCTAGTTTCTGCTATACCACAACTGGCTCCATCTATCTATCTATCTATCTATCTATCTATCTATCTATCTATCTATCATCTGTCTATCTATCTATCTATCTATCTATCTATCTATCTATCTATCTATCTATCTATCTATCTATCTATCTATCTATCTATCTATCTATCTGTCTATCTATCTATCTATCTATCTGTCTATCTATCTAATGCGCCAACGTGGACATGGAGCAACCGCATCGGGTCGTCGAGATCGTATCTAGATAGGATACTGTGTAGGACAGTAGATAGAGATAGCATAGGATGTCCACAATTCCACATAGTCAGCTACACGGATCACAAACTTGTGACATGTACGCTAGACTTAGGTAAGACACTTAGGCAGGGTCCGGATACTGGAAACTAAACGCGTCTTTCCCATCGAGACAAGTTTTCAGAGACCGGATTAGCACACTAGTAAAGAGGGCTTTGACGGGAGCCATCATCAACAACAAATGGTGGTTTGCCCTCAAGAGAGCGTAAAAAGCAGAAGCGATTAGGTACAGCAAAGCACTAGCCATAGATAGAAATAGAGTAGAGGGTGAGCTAGTTAAGAAGCTAGAAGAGGCAATTAGAAGCGGCATCGCATCCGACGTTTTGGCGGCGAGGTTGGCCCTCGACCAACACTTCAACGCCAAACACGAAGGATGTGCTGTCAGAGCTAGGATGCGTGCTCTAAGGAACGAAGGTGTTGGAGCCGCGAGAGAGGCCGGGTGGCAGAGGCGCAACAGGGCAACAAAGCCACCATTCGGTCACTGGTAGATGAACAGGGGCGCGAATTGCTCGCCAAGCCAAGTAAAATGTGTGAGGCCTTTCAGCAGCATTTTGCCCGACTGTTCGGAACGAGTGGAGGGCAAGAACGTAGTAGAGTGGACTTCAGTGCCTACCTACATAGCCTACCACGACTCTCGACAAGAAAGGCAGGGTGCTGCGAAGGTGCCATCACGGCGGCGGAAGTGCGGGAAGCGATGGCAGAATGCTCGAGGGACAAATCACCGGGTTTGGATGGTCTACCCTACGAGCTTTACAATTGTATGCCAGACTTGTTTGGAGATCTCTTGGCGGCGGTGTACTGCAACTGGCAGCAAAACGGGAGCATTCCTGGTTTTGTGAGCCGAGGAGCCGTAACACTGCTGAAGAAAGATCTAAACAAGGGAAATGTAATAGATAACTTTAGGCCCATCACTCTGCTTAATGCAGACTTGAAAATTTTGGCCAAGGTGCTAGCCAAGAGGTTGGCGCTTGTCATCGAGAAACTGGTCGACAGGCGCCAAACATGCGCCGTGCCAGGCCGGACGATCCATGACAACCTCCATCTGTGCGCTACTACATCATAGACAGGGTAGTTAACGAACCTGGCATGGGTGGGGCCCCTGATCAACTTGGATCAATCGAAAGCCTTTGATAGGGTAGACCATCGATACTTGGAGGCAGTCCTGAGAGCGGCTGGTTCGGTCCCGTCTTCCGCGGCTGGATAGCTGCCTTGTACAGAGGCATCCGTTCGGTAATTCGCGTAAATGGACATCTATCGAGACCTTTCGACATTGCACGTTCGGTCCGTCAGGGATGCCCCCTCTCGGCGCTTCTTACGTATTGACTCTTGAGCCACTACTGCGGAAGCTGGCGACTCTAAGGGGCATCCCGCGAGAATTGGGATGCGGGACGAGCGTGTCTGCATACGCGGACGACGTCACCGTCATAGTGTCTAGCCACGAGCACATCGAGCTGGTCGGCGAGACACTGAAAAACTACGAAGCGGTGACAGGAGCGAAAATCAACCGGGAAAAGTCAGTGGGCTTGCGACTAGGCACCTGGAGAAGCAAGCCCATGCCGTCCACCAGCGCCTCCGTCGTGGGACGCTGGACCGACGGCCCGGTTGAGTTGCTCGGGGTCTGGTTCGGTCCGGACCTCCAAGTGGAGAAGAACTGGAACGAGATAACGAGTAGGGTGGTCACCCTCGCCCGGCAATGGGCCGAGAGGAAACTGTCCCTAAAAGGTCGAGCGGAGGTGGCGAACACGTACATCGCGTCCGTCATCTACTACCGCCTGACCGTCGTACCTTGTCCCGACCCTACCATCACCAAACTACAACGCATCCTCTTTCGCTTCTTGTGGAAAGGATGCGTCCCGATGGTCAGGCGATCCATTTGCTGTCAACACCCGTTAAAAGGAGGGCTGGCATGCCGTGGTTGATGATGCGCAGACACGCGCTGAGACTGCGACATCTCTGGCTCTATGTAGACGACGGTGAACAGGTGTGGTCGCCGTTTGTGAGGCACGCTTTCCCGCAGCTCGTCTCCATGACCGAACTGCAGTCGTGGATCAAAAGAGGCCGAGGAAGGGCGAATGGCACCGCGAGTGTCGCGTTGCTCTCAAGCAACTCTGCCGTCCTGGGTCGACCTTAAGTGACTTCAACACAAACAAAGCATTCTATAGGGGTTTAGAGGGAGGGGAGGTACGACGACGAGCTCGGGGCGAACCTGGACGTCGACGAGGAGTACCTGACCCGCCTGTTCGGACGACTTTCGGGCCAGGGCCCATGGACAACTTCCAGAGATCCCTGGCCTGGCAGTGCTACCGAGAAGCGCTACCCGTTCGGGATAAGCTCTAGACACGGCTCGAGAAACACGGGGCCGACCTGCCCGAGATGCGGTCAGAGCGACGAAACCGTTCTGCACGCACTCGTTCAGTGTCCAACAATTTCCGACCTGTGGGCTTATGTCGAACAACTGCTGTCACGTGTGGGACGAGTCGGTTTATCAGCTGAGTCTATCGTCAATATTGTCACGCCTCCTTCCTTCAAACGGGAAGGAAGAGCTATTTTCATCATCCTTGTGGCTATGGCGAAAGAATGTATCTGGTGGACGCGTCTGAAAGGATTGGAGACAAACACTTTCCTCTCTGGTCAATCTCTCATCAACTTCTTCAAGTACCACTTGAAAGGAAAGTGAGAGTAGAGAGGCAAGTTTTGTCTAGCGAATGTTTTAAAAAAAGATGGGTGAATGTAGCAGAATGGCACGTATGAATGACGAAGCCACCTTGAGCATAGTCATATGAACCCAGAAATCGAAAACAGAGAGTTGCTTATTTGCAAAAAAAAAAAAAAAAAAAAAAAAAGAAATATAAAATGTGACTTCATTGACCGAGGTTACCGTGGTCTTTTCCGTAGGCTTTTCTTTCCACGGGTAAACCTCACCTGTCCTCCCCTTTACACTTCATATTGACATTTCTGTGATAACGATCCCTATTGATCAATTTTTTTTTCCTCTTCCCCTTTTTTTTTTTTTTTTTAACCCCCCCTTCTTTTTGTCCTCTTTCTCTCCTTTTACGATCCCTTTTGATCGAAACTCCCCTTCCTTTTTTTTTTTTTTTTTTTTTTAAACCTTCAAAAGAAAAGCTCTACCTTGTAATTTGTTCTATCTGTGTGCAGCCCTGTGTGGCTAATAAAGAAACATATCTATCTATCTATCTATCTATCTATCTATCTATCTATCTATCTATCTGCGTGTGTGTATGTATGTGTGTGTTTACACGCGTGTGTGTATATGTGTGTGCGTTTGTATGTGAAAGTTTTTCTTCTTGTCTTTCAATGTTTTCGTCTTGTTTAGTTCTTCAAGCGCTATTTCTTTAAATCTAAATGTAAAATCTAAAAAAAAAGAAAAGAAAACAATAAAAAGACAGAAATTTATTGAAATTTTAATAAAATTTTTACCGTAAGTATAAATGATAAATCACGTGATGGAGCCACGATCGAACTGAAGTTTATTTGAAATTCAACGTCTCTGGCTGAATTGATAATTTCTTCTCCAATTCATCATCGTCGTCG
>NC_043007.1:35449117-35484117 GCF_006345805.1 Octopus sinensis
TCACAGAAATGTTCAATATGAAGTGTAAAGGGGAGGACAGGTGAGGTTTACCCGTGGAAAGAAAAGCCTACGGAAAAGACCACGGTAACCTCGGTCAATGAAGTCACATTTTATATTAGATAGATAGATAGATAGATAGATAGTGAGAGAGAGAGAGAGGGAGAGAGGGACAGACAGACAGACAGTCAGAGAGAGCGGTGTTGGAGAGAGTGTCACAGAAGTACTTTCTACTTCTGTAAAGTCAAATAAAGAGAGATGAGGTACGATATGACATTGGTAATAATTATTGTTTAGTAGAAATTGCTGATCGGATTTTTCAGATAACCATCTTGTTTTTATGCATTGTAAGGTAGGGTTATTGAATGTACGGATTCAAAAACCATTTTCGATTCAGCTGAATACCGAGATGACTGTACATGCTCACACCGGTGGTGGGAAAACATATTCTTTTCTACTCTAGGCACAAGGCCCGAAATTTTAGAGGAGGAGTCCAGTCGATTAGATCGACTCAAGTACGCAACTGGTACTTAATTTATCGACGTCGAAAGGATGAAAGGCAAAGTCGAACTCGGCGGAATTTGAACTCAGAACGTAGCGGCAGACGAAATACCTATTTCTTTACATCCCACAAGAGGCTAAATACAGAGAGGACAAACAAGGACAGACAGATGGATTAAGTCGATTACATCGACCCCAGTGCGTAAGCAGGTACTTATTTAATCGACCCCGAAAGGGTGAAAGACAAAGTCGACCTCGGCGGAATTTGAACTCAGAACGTAGCGGTAGACGAAATACGGCCACGCATTTCGCCCGGCGTGCTAACGTTTCTGCCAGCTCGCCGCCTTGGTGTGAAAACATATTAGCTTGAGAAGGAACTTTACTGATATTCAGTAAGGGAAATAACTCTATGTTCAACGATAAGCACCATCACATCACGAAACCCAGTTTTATACATACATGCATATGTTCATGCAGGTGACCGGACAATTTGCCGTAAACAAATTCGCCGTAGGATAATCGGCCGTAGGACTATTCGCGGTAAGACAATTCGCCGTACGAATATTTCGCTGCAAGGACATTTTGCCGTAAAGCTTAGAAACTTGAAATTGCGTCGTTAATTAAATAAGGTAGATAGAGGAATAATATTTACAGCAGTCATTTTCGGTAATTGCTAAAATGAGAATTTAAACGCAGAAAAGTCGTTTAATATTTATTTAAAAATAAACAATCTTATCTTGAAAATTCAAAAGCAAAGCGCTTGTTTTGAGAAGTTAACTCGACTGTTAACATTATTTATATCACTTTTCTTTAAAAGTTGAAACTTAAACCCTTACGGTGCCGTATACTATTAAAAGCAGCAGAGGTTGTGATAAGCTCGTAGGCGGCGCTAACTTTATTTATAGACAAGAAAGAAAATGAGATCATACAAAACTGAATAGTGAAGCGATTTCTATTTGTAAAATTGTAAGCGAGCATACACATCCATCGAATCCTAGTCAACCAAAAATGCAAGAAACAGCAGCAAATATGAAAGAAAATGTACTTAAATCCCAGTTAGCTTCAAGATCTTTGATTGGTGCTGCATGTGGGTAATTAGAGGATGAAGGATGCTTTCTTATGCCATCAACTTCAAGTTTATCAAGAAATATTAGAAGATAGTTAAAAAAGGAAGAAAAAGTCCCTCCTATACCCAGATCAAGAATTGGCTACGTAATTCCCGAAGAATCTACGTGTCTACAGAACAGAGAAAGATTTTTACTCTAACATAGTGGGGTGAAAGACGAAAGTAGAATGTTGATTTTTGGTACGACTGTAGGGTTGCACAATCTAGAAATGCATAAGAATTGGGCATGCGATGGAACAGTTAAGGTTTGTCCTGAAATTTATTATCAGTTATATACTTTACATGTCAACATAGGACATGCATGCATCCCACGAATTTACGGTCTTCTTTTGAATAAGACTCTTGACACATACAATAGGTTTTTTCAAAAGGTTAAAGATTTGCTCGAGACCCTAAGACCTGAAAATCTAATGACTGATTTTGAACAGGCTGGTTTTCTAAGTTTTTCTGGCAATTTTCATCAGCAAATGTAACAGGCAGTTTTTTTTTTTTTCATTTCTGTAAAAATGGTTACAGAAAGGCGGTAGCTTGCTTACCAACCACATGGTTCAGGGTTCAGTCCCACTGCGTGGAACCTTGTGCAAATATCTTCTATTATAGCCTCGGGCCGCCCAAAGACTTGTGAGTGGATTTGGTAGACGGAAACTGAAAGAAGCCCGTCGTATATATATATATGTGTGTGTGTGTGAGTGTGAGTGTGAGTGTGTGTGTGTGTGTGTGTGTGTGTGTGTGTGTGTATTTGTGTGTCTGTGTCTAGACACCATCGATGTATTTATAGAGCTTATGGATGACAATGATTTGCCACAAGAACTTGAGGTATATTTTGAAACGCATTACATTGGTAGGGAGAGATGGAGGGGAGTTCGTAGACGTAGAGTTCTACCGACTTTTCCTATCGGTTTTTAGAATATATATGAAAGAACCCTATATTAGCTGACTAACACCAACAATGGAGTAGAAGGTTCCCATAATGCACTGCTGCTGCAAGCGTCTGTTACAAATACTCGTCCAAATTTAGGTAACTTATTAATGTCTTGAGAAATGAAGACTCTCTTTCTAAAAAGAAGGTAAACGATGCAGTAAAAGAAGAAACCACAACCAAGGAAAAAATACAAAGGTGTTTATAAGCGCATACTAAGCATTGTCAGAGGTTACGATCAAAATCAAAAACAACATTATTTGCATGCAATTGCAATGAACTTACATGGTTTTAGCTTTTTAGTTTTTTAAATAAAGTGTATAACCTTCATTATTTTAATTTTAATTTTTTATCCTTTTCCTCTTATGCTTTATTATAAAATGTCCTAGATCCATTCATGCATACACACACATACATACACATACATACACACACACATACACACATATATACATATACGTAAATACATACACACACACACACACACACGTGTTCTATGTCCTGTACTCTATTTTTTCGTTGTTTAAGAAAAATGTCCATTTCCTTGGTTTTGTGTTTATGTTTTCGTTTCTCATTGTGTTCGACGTTTTTTGGGTGTCCTGTACCCATATATGCATGTATATATACATGTAGATGTAGGTACGTACATATATGTATGTATATATGCATATTTTTTATTTATTAATTTGTATATATATATATATGTGTGTGTGTGTGAGTGTGAGTGTGAGTGTGTGTGTGTGTGTGTGTGTGTGTGTGTGTGTATTTGTGTGTCTGTGTCTAGACACCATCGATGTATTTATAGAGCTTATGGATGACAATGATTTGCCACAAGAACTTGAGGTATATTTTGAAACGCATTACATTGGTAGGGAGAGATGGAGGGGAGTTCGTAGACGTAGAGTTCTACCGACTTTTCCTATCGGTTTTTAGAATATATATGAAAGAACCCTATATTAGCTGACTAACACCAACAATGGAGTAGAAGGTTCCCATAATGCACTGCTGCAAGCGTCTGTTACAAATACTCGTCCAAATTTATGGTAACTTATTAATGTCTTGAGAAATGAAGACTCTCTTTCTAAAAAGAAGGTAAACGATGCAGTAAAAGAAGAAACCACAACCAAGGAAAAAATACAAAGGTGTTTATAAGCGCATACTAAGCATTGTCAGAGGTTACGATCAAAATCAAAAACAACATTATTTGCATGCAATTTCAATGAACTTACATGGTTTTAGCTTTTTAGTTTTTTAAATAAAGTGTATGACCTTCATTATTTTAATTTTAATTTTTTATCCTTTTCCTCTTATGCTTTATTATAAAATGTCCTAGATCCATTCATGCATACACACACATACATACACATACATACACACAAACATACACACATATATACATATACGTAAATACATACACACACACACACACACGTGTTCTATGTCCTGTACTCTATTTTTTCGTTGTTTAAGAAAAATGTCCATTTCCTTGGTTTTGTGTTTATGTTTTCGTTTCTCATTGTGTTCGACGTTTTTTGGGTGTCCTGTACCCATATATGCATGTATATATACATGTAGATGTAGGTACGTACATATATGTATGTATATATGCATATTTTTTATTTATTAATTTGTATATATATATATATATATATAGTAGACATACAATAGCACACACACACACATACATATAATAGCACACTCACCCATATACATATTAATATATATATATATATATATATATATATGCATACGCACACACATACACATACACACCATATATATTTTCTTATATTTCTAATGTTTGTTATTTTTCTTTTATTATTTTCTTTCTTGAATATATAATTATATTTCGCTCAACGCGTCATATAATTCTATGCATAATTTATGTAAATGCAGTTTGTATTTATTAATATATATATTTTTCTGTATTCATTTTTATTGGTAGGCAGTATTTGTAGTACATTGGCACTAAGGGTAACTTAGAGTTTCAGGAGTTCATTAGCTGCACAAAATTCAAAATGTCGACTTGCGAGTATTTGTTATACACTAGCATCTAGCATTTATTAAAGACTAGCAGTATCGCCCGGCGTTGCTCGGGTTTGTAAGGGAAATAACTATAAAGCATTTTTAGAGAGTTATAGCCAAAAAATAGCAAAAAAATTGAAAAAAAATTATGGTAACTTTTTTTTTTGAGAGTTAAAAAGGTCGAGTTGCGCCCCCTAGACAGTCTGTGGTTTGTGTTTCTGATTCTTGACCCCATGTCGAATTTATCGATTTTTTTCAGAACTGGGGGAACTTTTCAAAATTTTCGCTGCGTTAGTTTTGAATTATGACATTGGGCTATGTGTGTGTCAAGTTTCATCAGAATCGGTTGAAAGCCGTGGTCAGGGTGAGGGTACAACCTAACAGACACACAGACACGCAGACAAACTGCCGTTTATATATAGAGAGATGAACAACTTTTCTCGAAATTAATCCCGTTTGTCTTATGTAATATTCAATATATCCGTTACATTTAATAGATTAATTTTCCAGAAGCATAAGTAAAATGATTTCTTCTGGTAAATAGTTGTCCTGATTAAATTTAATAAATGGTCCCTTCCATAAAAATAATACAGGCCCCACAGTAAAGATGTCCTCATCTTTTAATGTCAGAGTCGTATTTTTAGCGGGTCATTTAGGATTCGTCGATAATTTCTTTAAGATTTTTGATTGTCTTTTATTTTTTAATTTTGTGTTTCAAGTGCACTGTTAATTCTCGGTTTTTCTCAACAATACTACATTGTCATGAATAACGTTGTATACTTCTGTATTTTGGTGGATGTATGCTGATACATAAGGCAAAGCATTGAGTGTGTTTTTTGACCTTTGAAGTTCCTGAATATCTAGCACTCCTTCACGCTTTATTCCGTTAGAATTTAATGTTGCTGAGTATTGTCTTTCGAGTAATATTTCATTTAATACTCAAAGCCTTTTAAAATAGATACCAATGTACTATTCTTCTGGTCAAATTAAAAGGAATATTTGTTCTTGTTTATTTTGGATGTGAGGAAAAGTAGATGAAAATTTTGATGTCTATATCTCTTTTAATGACTAAAATGTCCCAATATGTAGTTCTTTCGTACTACATTCCAGTGTCAATTGAATACCATTGTTTATACTGTTAAAGTTTGTCCGTGCAACTAAACTAAGCACATACACTATGACTAAATTAGCATTTATTGGGGAAACTACTGTTCCCATCGCAGTGCCAGGTATTTTACTATAGATATTAGCGTTGAAATCAAATCAAACCACATTTCGATGGTTTCTAATTTGTATATTAATAAAAAGCTCCATAACATCAAATATTATAGTGGGCGGGAATCTGTTTGGTTTTTTTTTCTCTTGAGAGATGGTTTAATATAATTCTGTCGTCTTGTTCGAAACTTAGTGCTTCAACATAGATTTCAAAAATATATCCGAAAAGTTACGGAGTCTGTGTGCTTGTTGAGACAGACCAACTCCAACAAGTTTTAATTAAAAATCATTTGAATGTGGTTTATTAATACACGTTGAATTTGATTCTATAAAGTGTCTTTTATTAGCTTGCTCTTGTAGATTGTGAGGAATCCCTAAAAATTGCTGAGTTTACACATTTTAATTTCATTAAGTAATAACATTCTTTTCGGATTAGGTGAATGAATGATAAGTTACTTCATTATTTTTGGTTACCTCTTGATAATAGGCAGTTTCTTATAATAAATTTTGTGCGATATTTATATGATATTTAACATCTGTAAGGACTACAATATTTCTCTTATTTGATTCTTTAATTACTATATCATTATCAGTTTTAAATACTGAGATGAGCCCCACCGCCCCATTTCTTTCAGCATTGCATGGAAAATTTCTTGCCTAAACTCGTAAATGGTTCAATGTTTTGTCCTCACATTTTGGTTGAACTCTTTCTGTATTTCATTCAATTGATTCCTTTTTCTATCATCAAATAGTTCTTCTGATAGGTGTTATTTTATAAAGACTAGCACTATGACCCGGCAACTAGCACTATGACCAATCACATACAGCTAGCTGGTATTCAATTGGCGTATCAAGTTTCGGGCATTTTGATTGGGTTTGGGATGGAAAATTCACAAAAAAGTCACTTCTATTGATTTTTAATGGCTTTGCGGGGTAACAGGGGAAATGTAAAGATGTGCATGACCACCCATGGACGGTTTTGAATGACTATAGAAAGTGCGAGCCCCCTAACTGAAAAATTGTGGATTTGTATAAAGGACACGCACACAGACATTTTGCCGTTTATATATAGAGAGATATCTGAAATATCTTTTATTGCATTAAAATTAACATTTTGCCGTGTTAGAGTGAATTTTAATCCCGTTGCTGCATTAACATGTTTTACTTCGACAGACTAATTACTTCGGACATCTTACATTGGTTTCAACTACGAATTATTCCAATTTTCTGTCGACTGGATTTTCAAACCTGTCTCTAAAGTTCCATTTCATTGCATAGGCATTTCCGCAGTTGTTGCTGTTTCTGCAGTTTTTATACGATAACTTAGACTCCAGAGTCAAGGTTGTGGTTAGCCTACCTGATGTTGTTTTTCTAGTTAAAGTATTTATTTCTTAAATAATCTGCTTTTTCTTGATTGTAAAAGTATTCTCTTTTACTCTAGGCACAAGGCCCGACATTATGCGGGAGGAGGCTAGTCGATTAGACCGACCCCAATACGCAACTGGTACTTAATTTGTCGACCTCGAAAGGATGAAAAGCAAAGCCAACCTCAGCGAAATTTGAACTCAGAACGTAAAGACAGACGAAATACCTATTTCTTTATTACCCACAAGGGGCTAAACATAGAGAGGACAAACATGGACAGACATAGGTATTAAGTCGATTATATCGACCCCAGTGCTTAACTGGTACTTAATTTATCGACCCCGAAAGGATGAAAGGCCAAGTCGACCTCGGCGGAATTTGAACTCACAGACGAAATACCGCTAAGCATTTCGTCCGGTGTGCTAACGTTTCTTATTTGTTAATTGCCCACAAGGGGCTAAACATAGAGGGGACAAACAAGGACAGACAAAGGGATTAAGTCGATTACATTGACCCCAGTGCGTAATTGGTACTTATTTAATCGACCCCGAAAGGATGAAAATCTAAGTCGACTTCGGTGTAATTTGAACTCAGATCGTAGCGGCAGACGAAGTACCGATAAGCATTTCGCCCGGCGTGCTAGCGTTTCTGCCAGCTCGCCGCATTTTATTGTAAAAATATTCTTTTCTAATCTAGGCACAAGGCCCGAAATTTTGGGGATGGGGGCCAGTCGATTAGATAGACCCCAGTATGCAACTGGTACTTAATTTATCGACCTCGAAAGGATGAAAGGCAAAGTCGACCTCGGCGGAATTTGAACTCAGAACGTAGCGGCAGACGAAATACCGCTAGCATTTCGCCCGGCGTGCTAACGTTTCTGCCAGCACGCCGCCTTTGGTTGTAAAAATATTAAATAAAAGGAGTTATTGTTTCTTCTAATAAAGATGCTTTCTTTTCTTTCAAAATTTATGTTCTTATACCGTATAGGTTGCTTCCGGTACTTGTTTTGCTGCATGCGCATAGGACACGCGGGGTTTCAGTTTTCCCTTTTTTATGAATGGGTTATCAGTATTAAACTTCTTTTTAAAAAAACGATTTCATATTTACTGAATCAGTCATCTTTTTTTCCCATTTCTAAAAGAGATACTATTTTAAAAACTTTCACTTTCTTCTTTCTTAAAGTTACTGATACCCTCTCAGAGTGGTCATTCAACACTTTAAAAGACACATTCTGACTTCAATTTTTGTTTATTAATTGAATTAAAATTTTGTTCGTAGTTACTTTATTTGTTTATTTATTCTTAATCATAATAATTAAATCTCCAGTCTGAATTTATATAGCGACATCTTCTCGCCCGAGTCTTCTTTGCTGTTCAGGTTCACATGATAAGTTTAATTTGTAATTTTCTAGAAAGAACGATAGTTATTAAAGTAGTATATTTTTCATATATTTCGGGTGTATAATCATATTCGACTCATTCTAAATATTTACAGTATTGCAATTGTAAAATGTGTGTTTGTAACATGAGCTAAACGCCTGTCAATAAAATATGTTATTTCTACAAAATTAATTTCATGTCTTGGCTCTGCATTTAATGTAGAAACATTAAAGAGGACTTCAGGCGCATTTTCATTTTCACTGTTTATTACCTCACAAATTGTGTGGGAGACTTCATTTTCGCAATTATCCCTCTCTCTCTCTCTCTGAGTTTCCCGTTGCCGTTCATCGGACAGTTTTGCAAAAACTGTCCGATGAACGGCATATATATATATATATATATATATATAATATATATATATATATATATATATATATATATATATATGTACCGGAGTAAACACATAAATGTGAAACAAGGTGGCAAAAAGAGTACTCAATACCAGTGGTAGAGTAATATGCTTTATTTAAAGCAGCAGAAAATTCAGCAAGACCTGTTACTCTGAGTTTCCCGTTGAATTTTCTGCTGCTTTAATAAAGCATATTACTCTACCACTGGTATTTGAGTACTCTTTTTTCCACCTTGTTTCACATTTATGTGCTTACTCCGGTATATATATATATATATATATATATATATATATATATATATATATACACACATATATATATATATATATATGTAGAGAGAGAGAGAGAGAGAAGAGAGAGAGAGAGAGAGAGAGAGAGAGAGAAAGAGAGACAGAGATAGAGATAGAGATAGATCGGGAGAGCGAGGGAGAAGAGAGGGAAAGGAGTTTTTAAGAAAACCTGATTGAGAAGAAGATTATCTTGCAAGGGAAAGAAAGAAAGAGTGACTGTGTGAAGGAGAGTGAGACGTGAGGGTTCAGAAGGAACATTATATTATGATGCAATTTGAGAAAGTGGGAGGACAAGAAAAGACAAGCCTACAAAGAGAGAGAGAGAGAGGGGGAGTGAGAGTGAGAGTGAGGAAAACGCTGTGAGTCCGAAAGAGTACTGAAAGAAGAAATGGTGTTTTAGATAGATAGATAGATAGATAGATAGATAGATAGATAGATAGACAGACAGACATACCGATATACAGACAGACAGACGGACAGACAAAGAAACAGATAAACAGTCCGATAGATAGATAGACAGTCAGGTAGACACACACATGCACACACACAAACACACAGACACACACACACATAGACACAGACACACAGGCAGGAAAATCTCACACACACACACAGAGGCACAGAGAGAAAGATAGAGAGAGAGACAGCGAGAGAGAAGGAGAGACAGAGAGCGCACGAGAGAGGGGATGGAGGCAGCGAGAGAGATGGAGAGAGAGAGAAGGGGAGATAGAAAGATTGAGAGAGAGAGAGAGTATTTCTTTATTCACCATAAGGTTGAGAAAAAGAGGGGACAAAACAAACATTGGGGTCAGGGTATCGAATGAGACGAAACATATGAATAAACAAACATTTAAAATATATACAATTAAATGAGAATGAGTGATTAACAAAAATGAAGCGGAGGACGTGGTCGAACCCACAAACCACATACTCACACTGAACACTTTGCTTTCTCCTTTTTTACATTCTCGATTAAACAGGTTCTTTCACTCGCAACATACTTGCTATAGACTTCCATCTTTTACGAAACACACTTTGCGACAGGCATTTCTTCTCCAGCCTTATTTTCCGTTTCATGTGGAAAACGAAAAAGTCGATTAGCTCGAGACTGGAGATAAACATGCCTGTTGCAATTCCTTTTACTCTCGTCTTCCACACTACTTCTTTCGCCATAGCAACTACCGAAAGAAAACAGGCTCGCTCCTCCCTATTCAGGAAGGTCGGCAGAACTATCTTAATTACAGATTCGCTCGACAGTTGTACTCTTCTCGAAAGCGACAGCAGGTGTTCGACATAAGTCCAGAGTTCAGTCACCTTGGGGCATTGCACAATCGCGTGCAGGACAGTTTCACTGTCCCTCTTACATCTTGCACAAACCGGCGAAGGTGCACACCCATGTCTAAAGAGCTTATCTCGAACCGGTAAAGCTCTTCTGTAACATTGCTAGGCCAAGGACTTTTGGTAATTATCCATAGGCCCCGGACCGAATGTTCTTTGGAACAGGCTGGCCAGTTGATTTTCGTCGAAGCCCAGAGTTTCTCCTAGGACGTCGTCACACTTAAACTCTACTAACCCTCTATAGAAGAACGCGGTAGTAGCCCCGCCACCGGCGTTGCCCGACTGGGAGAGAAGCACGAGTGCCTGATAGCACTCTGCATGCCACATGCCCACCGGGTCTACACTTGATCCATGGGTCAGTTCGTTTTAAACGATGTGAACTGTGGAATAACAGCTTGACAAACGGAGACCACACCTGCTCACCGTCCAGGTAAATCCAGAGGTGCCTAAGCCTGAGCGCATGTCTGCGCAATTTTAGCCACGGCATCCCTAACCCACCCTTCAGCGGCTTTTGGCAGCAAATAGAGCGCCTTACAAGAGGTCTGCTGCCCATCCACAAAAAGCGAAAGAGCATGCGTTCCAGTTTGTTCAGCCACGAATCGGGGCAAGGCACTACGGTTAGGCGGTAAGTGATTACAGAGGCGATAAACACTTCTGCAGCCTCCGCCCTCCCTTTCAAGGACAGTTTCCGCTCAGACCATGTCTGAGTTAGGAGAGCCACCTTTCTCGCCACCTCACTCCAGTTCTTCTCTATCTGGAGATCTGGACCTAACCAGATCCCAAGCATTTTCACCGGTCCTTCCGTCCAACGTCCTACGACGCTGTCGGAAGACATCGACTTGCTCCTCCAGGTGTCGAGTTGCAAGCCGACCGATTTATCCCGGTTGACTTTCGCTCCTGCCACCGCTTCGTAGTCCCTTAAGGCCTCACCGACCCACTGTAGGTGCTCGACTCGGGAAACGATGACGGTGATGTCGTCCGCATACGCCGAAGCTGACTTTCCGCACCCTAGATCTTGCGGGGTGCCTCTCATAGTTTCCAACCTCCTCAGCAACGGCTCGAGGGCCAAAACGTAGAGAAGCGGGGAGAGAGGACACCCTTGACGTACCGAACGTTCAATGCTGAACGGCTCCGAAAGGAAACCATTTACCCGAGCTACCGAGAGAGAGAGAGGCAGAGAAGCAGAGATAGAGAAAGAAAGATGCAAAAGAGAAGGAATGAAAAGGAGAGAAGCTGCATTATTGAATGAAAAAGAGGGAGAAAAACAAAATCGGAAAACATTCGCATTAATGAATGAAACGAAGGAAAGAGAAAGAGAGGACAAAAATATAGAAAGAGAAGAAAAGAAAGAGAGAGAGAGAGAGAGAAAGAGAGAAAGAGAGAAAGAAATAAAGAAAGATAGGGAAAGAAATAGAGGGAGGGAGTGGGGGAGAATGACTGAGAAAATAAGAAAGAAAGAGGGAGGAAAGAAATCAAAAAGATAGAGAACGAAAACGAGAGGGAATGAAAGAGAGAAATGGTGAAAGAAAGAGAGATGGTAAGAAATATAGAAAAGTAAAGAGAGAGAGAGAGAGGAAGAGAGAGAATGACAGGGAGAGAAGCTGCATTAATGAATGACAGAGAGAAAATAAGAATGAAAGAGAGGGGGAAAGAAATAAAAAAAAATTGGGAATGAAAACGAGAGAGAATGAAAGAGAGAAATGCTAAAAGAAAGAGAGATGGTAAGAAATATAGAGAGAAAGAGAGAATGACAGAGAGAGACAAGCTACATTAATGAATGATAGAGAGAAAATAAGAATGAAAGAGAGGGGGAAAGAAATAAAAAAAATTGGGAATGAAGACGAGAGAGAATGAAAGTGAAAAAGGGTGAAAGAAAGAGGGATAGTAAGAAATATAGAAAAGTAAATGGAGAGAGAGAGAGAGAGAGAGAGAGAGAGGAATGAAAGAGACGAAATATAGAAAAGTAAATGGAGAGAGAGAAAAGAGAGAGAGAGAGGGGGAATGAAAGAGAAAAAGGGTGAAAAAAAGAGGGACAGTAAGAAATATAGAAAAGTAAATGGAGAGAGAGAGAGAGAATGAAAGAGAGGAAATATAGAAAAGTAAAGAGAGAGAGAGAGAGAAAAAGAGAGAGAGAGAGGGGGAATGAAAGAGAAAAAGGGTGAAAGAAAGAGGTAGAGTAAGAAATATAGAAAAGTAAATGGAGAGAGAGAGAGAGAGAGAGAAATGAAAGAGACGAAATATAGAAAAGTAAAGAGAGAGAGAGAAAAAAGAGAGAGAGGGGGGAATGAAAGAGAAAAAGGGTGAAAGAAAGAGGGATAGTAAGAAATATAGAAAAGTAAATGGAGAGAGAGAGAGAGAGAGAGAGAGAGAGAATGAAAGAGACGAAATATAGAAAAGTAAAGAGAGAGAGAGAGAGAGAGAGAAAAGAGAGAGAGGGGGGGGAATGAAAGAGAAGTAAGCAAACGTTTCTGTAGCCTATTAGTGTTATTTGAAGAGAACTTCAGAAGCTACCAATGTCCTCAATACTATTTAGCTTTTATGATGTGAAGCATCTTTATTTTCAGTTTACTTAACAAACTTGTTGACGTAATGGAATTTTCCATTATATTACATTCATAATGGAGGACCTGAGTAAAACGAGGAGTCTGATTAATGGAGGAGATGAAGTGAAAGTTTGTTTTCATTCCTCTCCCTATATATATATATAATATATATATATATATATTAGATATATATATATATATATTATTATATATATGTAATGTTATTATATATATATGTTATATATATATATATGTATATATATATATATAGATTTACTTCTCATTATAATTTATGGAATACCTATATATATATATATATATATATATATATATATATACATGTGTGTGTGTGTGTAATACACACGCATACACACACATACACACACATACACACACATACACACACAGGTAAGCACATAAATGCAAAACAAGGTGGAAAGAATAGTACTCGAATGCCAAAGGTAGAGTAGTTTATTAGGATTTTTCCGGTTTTAATAGCGTGTGTATATATAACACACACATATATATATATGTTCGTGCGAATATACGAATATGTATGTATGCATGTATGTACGTATGATTGTCTGTCACCCCTCTCTCTCTCTTTATACATACATACATACATACATACATACATACATACATACATACATACCTACATACATATATATATATATATATATATATATATTGTATGTTATATATGTATGTATGTATGTATGTATATATTATATTATATATATGTATGTATGTATGTATATATATATATATATATATATATAATATATATATATATATATATATATATATATATATAATATATATATATTATATATATATATATATATATATGTATAAGTAGTTGAATGAATTATCCTAGTATGGATAATTCGGTTAACCGATACTCTGGTAGCAAATTTACAGGTCAGAAATCACGGTTGAAGCTACATGCCAAGGGCCAGAATCACGTGCTTTCGTGTGGAAATTTGTTTTTTTGACTATAATAAATGAAGATGGATTCGAACGACGATTTAACAAATTCCTTTATTTTCGACATATATGTCGAAGACTGCATATTCTCAATTCCGAAGAATAAAGGGTGAGAATATGCAGTCTTCGAAACATATGTCGAAAATAAAGGAATTTGTTAAATCATCGTTCGACTCCATTCTTTCATTTATTTATATATATATATATATATATAATATATATTATATATATATATATATATATATATATATATATATATATATTATATATCTTTATTAAAAGAATAAAAAGCAGCAGAAATTCAACAAAACCTGTTACTCTGTTTCCCGTTGCCGTTCATCGGACAGTTTTTTTGCATTCTAAGCAAAATTGTCCGATGAAACGGCAACGGGAACTCAGAGTAACAGGTTTTGTTGAATTTTCTGCTGCTTTAAATAAAGCATATTACTCTACCTACTGGTATTTGAGTACTCTTTTTTCCCCCCCTGCTTCACTTTTATGTGTTTTACTCCGGTATAATATATATATATATATATATATATATATATATAATATATATATATATATATATAATTATATATATAACATTCGATGTGGTGAATTTGTACACCATATCCCACAGGATTATGGTATAGAAACGATCACCTTCTGGCTAGAAAATTCCCAGAAGAGATCCCAGGACCCATCAACCACAGGTTCATAATCGCAGTATTCAAATTCACCTTACTGAACAACTATTTCATGTTCGTTACAATTTACTATCGACAAAAATGTGGAATTGCAAAGGGGAACCCGAGTTGCTCCAGTAATTGCGAACCTTGTAATGGGTTATCTGGAGCTTAAAATATATCAGTCATCACTATAGAAATATGGCAATATAGAAATATGCTGTTTAAAGGAGAACTGGAAGAGGTATTTGGACGATTGCTTTATACTTTGGAAAGACAGCATGGACAAACTCCTCGATTTCAAAATAATGCTTAACAATATTAATAGCAACATACAATTCCCCATGGAGCACAGCAGTAAACAACTCCCCTTTCTTGACAACCTTATTAAAATAGTCAATAACCACATCGAAACAGACATCTATAAACCCACAGATTCTAAACAATACCTATTATTCAACTCATGCCACCCCAAACACATAAAAATAAATATACTTTATAATCTAGCGAAAATAATCTGTACCATAGTTTCGGACACCTATACTCGTGAACGAAGACTCCTTGAACTCAGATCAATACTAATCAAAAGACATTACTCTATATCATTAATGAATGAAGGCATTAAACGAGCTAAGGAAATAGATATACGAACATTAAGGGAAGTCAGCCGAAATATTACACCAGACTTAAAAATACTCCCATGCATCTTCACACATTACCCTAGAAATAACGAAGCCTTCAACATTATCACCAAAAGTCTACCCATCCTCAGTGGAGATAAAACAATGAACAAAATTTTAGGCTCACACAAAATTATCAAAAGCATTATGTTGAAAAGAAAAGAATATACGACATTCGAGCAACAGAAAACTATTGTAGTATATAAAGTGTTTCTTGATAACCGGAACCCAACGTATAGTGGTCAACTGAATTAAGTAAAGTCTCGAAGAAGTTATAAATGGTGTACCCCCAAGGCACTGTATTGAGCCCACATTTCTTCATAATTTACATAAACGACATCTCTGATGCTGTTATTTGTTTCAATCATTAGACTGCAGCCATGCTGGGGTACCTCGCTTCGAAGAATTTTAGTCGAACGAATCGAGTTCAGCACTTAATTTTTTAAAGTCTGGTAGATATTCTATCAGTCTTTTCTGCCGAACCGCTAAATTATGCTGACCTAAACACACCAACACGGACACACACACACACACGCATACACACACGTGCGTGTGCGTGCTCACACACATACACTTGCACGTATGCATATAATATACATATATATATATATATATATAAATAATATAAGTAAAATATAAATATATGCATATATATACATACATATATGTACATACCTACATATATATGTGTATATACATGTATATATGGATACAGGACATCAAAAAACGTTGAACACAATGAGAAACGAAAACATAAAAACAAAAACATAGAAACGAGCTTATTTTCGAACAACGAAAAAAAAAAACAAACAGAGAAACTAGACATACAACATAAAGAATATTCCCCATCTTCAGTTGTCCCTGTTTCATCTACTCCACATTTCGAAGGCAATATATATATAATATATATATATATATATATATAATATATATATATATATATATATTATAATATATATGAGACCAAAGTGTACGTACGCCGCTATATATATATATATCTTAGAAGGTTTGGAGATGATGTACATGTATTTTATATTAGAAGAAATGAGGTACTCAGAAATTCGGATGGTTTTATATATACACATACATATTCACCAACCAAATCCATTCACAAGGCTTTGGTTAGTCCGAAGCTAGATTAGAAGTCACTTCCCCCAAGGTATCACGCAGTGGGACTGAACCCGGAACCATGCGGTTGGGAAGCAAACTTCTTACCACACAACCACACCAAAATAGAATTTTTGCGGCTGCCTCAATGGGGTGAATCATAAACCGGATAAAATTCCAGTCTGCCTCACATATAATTCAGTGGACGAAACGAAGCCTTATGCTACGAAAGGAAGGGAATGTAATTAACCTGTCATGTCCACTTCCTCCACTGCAACTTCTCGTGGCTTTTAACAGCGACAGAGACATAGCAGCAATAGTTTTGAACAGCTGGAGAACCCATATCAGCAATAGAAATGATATGGTTCACAGGATGAATTATTAGATCATTAGAACATTGTGCCCCAAATATCCATACGTAATAATTCTTCTATTCTCTAGCTTTGTGTTCCAAATATCCAAATGTAATAACTCATCAATTCTCTAGTTAATACGTAGTACATCCAAACAAACCAGGCAGCTAGATGAACGGAAACTGCAATACTTAGTACTTACCACACATATATTTTTACTGATTAGTTCATGTAACAAAGAAATGGTTGAGCATGTTGAATATAAACCATTTAGTAAATAGATTAAGCAGGTCAAAAGGAATTGCACTTTTATCAGTAATATCTCTCAATATATATATATATATATATATATATATATATATATATATTATATATATATATATATATATATACATATATATATATATATGCATATATATAGTATGTATGTATTATATATTTATATATATGCATGCATATATATATATTATATATACATAGTACATATATATTATATGTATATGTGTATATAAATATATGTGTGTATGCATATAATATATATACATATTATGTATGTATATATATTCATATATATGCCATGCATATATATATATATACATAGTACATATATATTTATATGTATATGTGTATATACATATATGTGTGTATGCATATATATTATATACATATATGTGTGATGCATATATATATATATAATATATATATATATATATACATATATATATATACACACACATATATATACACACACATATATATACACACACCATATATATATATACATATATATAACACCACACATACATATACATAGTACATATAATTTATATGTAATATGTATATAGATATATATATATATATATATATATATATATATATATATATATATATATACATAACGAATGGAGAAAGACGGCTGATATAATGATATATTCAAATGGAAAAATAGTAGAAAAGATGGTTGGTATTTATTCATAAAGGAGGAGGATAGTTTATTTCACTTCAGAATAACTTTATATTATTTGTGAATAATTATATTCAAATTGAGATGAGATAGATGAGAGAAGGCAATTTCAAAAATATATAATATCAAATAAAATTCAAAATCAGGTGTGATATTAAATGATCTATGGAGGAAAACTAAAGTACAACTTGTACCTTGAGGAGAGGCTATATATCATTACCTCCAAATCTAACATATTTAACAAAGACGATAAATTTATTGTTATACTGTACACGTTTTTGAAGAATTTTCGAAATATTCCATAATGAATATTATAATGATTAGCACTAAATAATAATATAATAGGGTGGTGGGTCTGCTTTTTGGGTGGGTTCAGTACATTATGCTAATATAACTTGCATAATCTTTATATATAAAAGTCAAGTTGTGTGTCTGTCTCCTACGATTTAGAATTTTAACTACTCCCACATTTTGCGGTGCAGTTTAACCAAAACCGGGTATCTTATAGTCGTGATTCATATCGAGCCCTTCTGGGTATTAGCGCGCGTCTACGATGAGTCTACGATTAAAAAAAAATTACCATAATTTTTTTCCATTTTTAATGCATTTTTTCGCTATTATATAAGGGAAGAACTCTCTAAAAATGTCTACGATGAGTCAACGATTTAAAAAAAAATTACCATAATTTTTTTCCATTTTTAATGCATTTTTTTTGCTATCTTTTGGCTATAACTCTCTAAAAATGCTTATATAGTTATTTCCCTTACAAACCCGAGCAACGCCGGGCGATACTGCTAGATTGGTATAAATAAGTAAATCGTTTTTGAATGAAATTTTTGAATTATTTTTCTTTGTAATTAATACTTTCTAATTATGTTTTTTGTTATTTTTAAAATTTATGTTTTAGTCTTTTAATTCTTTAATTCTTTTATTTGTTGCAGCTATGCTGAAGCACCGCCTTTAGTCGAGCAAATCGACACCAGGACTTATTCTTTGTAAGCCTAGTACTTATTCTATCGGTCTCTTTTACCGAACCCTAAGTTACGGGGACGTAAATACACCAGCATCGGTTGTCAAGCGATGTTGGGGGGGGGGGACAAACACAGACACACATACATATACACACACGTACATACATATATATATATGTACAGACATATATACGACGGGCTTCTTTCAGTTTCCGTCTACCAAATCTACTCACAAGGCTTTGGTCGGCCTGAGGCTATAGTAGAAGACACTCGCCCAAGGTGCCACGCTGTGGGACTGAACCCGGAACAATGTGGCTGGTAAGCAAGCTACTTACCACACAGCCACTCCTACGCCTATAATTTTTAAGTTTTGAATTTTAATTTTTGATATACTTTTAATATTTCCATCATTTAATTATTTTATTTTTTTAGATAATCACGTTTTACATAATTATTTTTAATATCTTTTAATGTTTTATATTGTTTAAATAGAATTTTAAAAAATTTCACCTTTAATCGTTTACTTCTAATTTTTTCAATTTGTTCAACTTTTTAAAAAACTTTTACATAAAATATGCTTCATAAGATTAACGTATGACATACTAGATCATCTAATTAAATAACAAGTATATGTTAGAGTAGAGTTGCTTTATCTGATCTAACTTACTTTAATTTGGAATTTAATTATTCACAATAATATATAGTGTTCTAACGGGAAATAGAATGTTTTCCTTAATAAATACGGTCTTTTCTAATATTTTTTCTTTCGAATTCTCATTAATTCAGCCAGTTTTCCTCTATTCGTTGGACATACATACATACATACATACATACATACATACATACATACATACATACATACATACATACATACATGCATTTTACTCTTTATCTTATATTAAACTTTTAATACTTTTTGATAGTTAAAAAAAATAGAAAAATAAATAAATATAAAAATATAAAAATATAGAAATATAAAAATTTTAAAAAATATTTTAAAAATAAATAATTAAATAAAACAATAATAAAAATGTATATTTATAATTTTAAGTTTAAATTATTAATTTAAATAATTAAAAAAAATTTTAACTTTAATTTAAATATTTTGTTTTTTTTAATGGTTTTTATATTTTATATTTTATATTTTTATATATTTTTAATTAATTTTATTTCTATGTATGGCTTATGATTTCACTGTATGATTTGCCTAATATGGTTTATCTCTAATTATAATATATATACAATATATATATACATATAAACATACATATACATACATATATACATACATACGCACATACATACATACATGCATATATACATATATATATATATATATATATATATATATATATATATATATATATATATATATATATATACATATAAAATACATATACATGTATTATATACATACATACGTACATACATACATACATACATAAATCTATTATATAAAATCCGTTCTATCTGTCTGTGTGTGTGTCTTCTAGGATCTCGGGCATCCGCCATCCGATTGCGCTCAAATTTGATATGTAGACACCGACGGTATCAGGGCGTATATAAGTCGTAAAAAATTACAAAAATCGATTCCAGGTAAGAATGCGATCGATAAAGCATTCTTTGGAATAGAAAAAAGTCTATCTTTATTTCTTCTTTTGCTGGTATCTCAAATTTAGGTTAAATCAGTGTTTCTCAAAGGGGTGGCCTATGGGACGGTCGGACAAGTTGTTTTGAGAAAATTTGGTTCAAATGTCTGACAACTCAGTACCGTCCATTGGACGATATATATATATATTATATATATATATATATATATATATATATATATATATATATATATATATATATATACGAGACGCCATGATAGAAAGTTAGCCTCTACACACATTTTTCTCTCCTTGTTTCTCTCTTTGTTTTTTCTGTGTCCCTTTCTGTAGAAGAGCGTAAGCTCGAAATGTAAAAGACTTTTTCTATTCCTGAGTGTTATACTAATACATCTTTTTTTGTACACCACATGTCTTCGTCTGTTTTTTTTCGTAAATTCTCCCTAAATATATATATATATATATATATATATATAATATATATATATATATATATATATATAATAATGTTACTATTTTAGACTAGCAGATATAAGTCGATTAGTATGTTTAAGTGTTGAATAGGGCACTGGCACAGTTTAGGCTACCTGTTGTCATACCTATAGTCATGTATGTATGCATGTCTGTCTGTCTGTCTGTCTGTCTGTCTGTATGTATGTCTGTATGTCTGTATGTATGTATGTATGTATGTATGTATGAATATATGCATATGTATGTTTTGTGTGTGTGTGTGTGTGTGTGTGTGTTGTGTGTATGTGTGTGTGTGTGTGTATGTGTGTGTGTGTGTGTACATACATACATCTCATACTTAGTGATTAGGGTGTTGCGCTCGCGATCGCTAGATCGTAATTTCAATTTCTAGACAGGGTGGTGCGTTGCGCTCTTGAGCAAAACACTTCACCTCACGTTGCTCTTCAATCATTTCGGCACCTGACGCGTGGTACACAGTTACACTTGCTCACACAATGCCGATTTGGTGGAGAGAGTGAGCTAACGTGCGGCACTAACATTTGATCTCTAGAAACAAATCATTTGTGCAGGTCGTTCGGCAAAAAATGTTCATACGTCGTCTTCGATGGGAGAGTCCATCATATACCGTATTTTAACGTGTATAAGGAACCCTTTTTTGTTCTTTTTCAAAAATTAGTATAAAGGAAAATATGAGAGTTTCTTATATATGGATAATATTATAATCCCTTTAAAATCTTTTTCCAAATTTTAAGCCCCCCAAAATAGGGGATTCCTTATACACGTTAAAATACGGTATATTCTGTTATGTACTTCAGTCCTAAGGCTGTGGCTATGCTGGGGCACCGCCAGTCTAACACACACACACACACACACACATTGAGAGATATTGCTGATAAAATTACAATTCTTTTTGACCTGCTTAATCTATTTACTAAATAAGTATATTTCAGACATATTCAACCATCTCTTTGTATTTGAACTGGTCAGTAGAAATATAAAATAAAATAAATAAATGCGCCCTTTTTAAAGCCTAGCCAGGCTCATGGGCCCATTTTCCCGGTTTCTATGGTGTATGTGTTCCCAGTTGGACGGGACGCCAGTCCATCGCAGCGTTACTCATTTTTGCCAGCTGAGTGGACTGGAGCAACGTGAAATGAAGCGCTTTGCTCAAGAACAAAAACGCGTCGCCCAGTCCAGGAATCGAAGCCAGAATTTACGATCATGATGCTGACACCCTAACCACTAAGCCACGCACCTCCACTCAGTAGAAATATAGACGTACTAAAAACTTTGTACTACAGTTTGCATTCATTATCTGCCTGGTTTGTTTGGATGAGCTACATATTAAATTGCAGTTCTATAATGATATGATAAGTATGAATCCCAGGTAGGTCCACAAAGAATATCTTCCTGCCCCATAGACTAGTGAAATGGTCAAACATAAGGATGAGATAAGTCAAATTTATTATTTACTCCCTTGCGATAGTGAGCCGAATGTCTTAACGACTAAGCAGCTTCTCACTTCCTAGATATGCAGAAGTAATCGAAACAAACTGTATCAGAATTGATCTCGTGATCCACGAGACAGCTAGGTGGAAACGAAACTACACCTGCGAGCTGGCAGAAACGTTGGCACGCCGGGCCAAATGCGTAGCCGTATTTCGTCTGCCGTTACGTTCTGAGTTCAAATTCCGCGAGGTTGTTCTGTGGGTCGATAAATTAAGTACCAGTTACGCACTGGGTCGATATAATCGACTTATCCGTTGTCTGTCAGTTGTCCCCTCTGTGTTTAGCCTCTGGTTGTAGTAACGAAATAGGTATTTCGTCTGCCGCTACGTCTGATTTCAAATTCCGCCGAGGTCGACTTGCCTTTCATCCTTTCGGGGTCGATTAAATAAGTATCAGTAACGCACTGGGGTCGATATAATCGACTTAATCCGTTTGCCTGTCCTTGTTTGTCCCCTCTGTGTGTAGCCCCTTGTGGGCAGTAAAAAAATAAGAAACTACAACTGTGTATTTGAATCCACAGCCGATAACCTAGTGGGCCGAGGACAATATAAGATAACGGGTTTACACGATATTTGAATTCACGACCTACGAGACGTCTGCACGTCAAGTACGCTAAAGTGGCCTGGCCCAGAGACACCAACACCAGGTACGAACTTGCAACCTCCGTAACCTCTGTTCATCAACAGCAGAGTAAATACAGGCAAAGCGGAATAGAGTTATTTGTACTCCAGAACTACATTTGTCCATCTGCTCTTCGTAATAAAATATATTACTGCAAATGTAATATATTATTGAGCTAGAGGTTACATTAGGAAACGCTACATAATTTAGTAGTAGTAGTAGTAGTAGTAGTAGTAGTAGTAGTAGTAGGAGGAGCTGTAGTAATAGTCTGTATACATATAATTAAGGTGATAAAGAGTAAACCACGGAGTAATACAAACAAGTGTAATATATTACATTATTGTAAATATAATATTATTACATTACTGCAAACGTAATATATATGAAATTGTTGCAAATGTAATAACTTTGACAGTCAAATACACTATATATTTATCTAAAACAAAAATATATATAAATCTGCCGCAGTTAACAGTTTGTTCTAAAACCAGTTACTGGTATTTCGTATGTAATTCACGGCTAAGACACTTAACTCTGAAATACGTAATGTGTATTGGAGGGCGGCGAGCTGGCAGAATCGTTAGCACGCCTGGCGAAATGCGTAGCCGGATTTCGTCTGCCGTTACGTTCTGAGATCATATTCATCCGAGATCGACTTTGCCTTTCATCCTTTCGGGGTCGATTAAATAAGCATCATTTACGCACTGGGGGGTCGATGTAATCGTCTTAATCCGTTTGTCTGTCTTTGTTTGTCCTCTCTGTGTTTAGCCCCTTGTTGTAGTAAAGAAATAGGAATTTCGTCTGCCGCTACGTTCTGGGTTCTAATTCAGCCGAGGTTGACTTTGCCTTTCATCCTTTCGGGGTCGAATAAATAAGTATCAGTTACGCACTGGGGTCGATATAATCGACTTAATCCGTTTGTCTGTCCTTGTCTGTCCTTTCTGTGTTTAACCCCTTGTGGGTAGTAAAGAAATACGTAATGTGTTAGGGTGGAATAGAAGCTTTTATTGTAAGAAGTGCTGACACAGTGGAAATGGCGCATGTATTTTTCGTTTGCAGAGTAGAGTGCTGTTTACATTGTAGACACATAGTTAAGAAGTTTGCTTCGCACCAACGAAGTTTCGGGTTCGGTCACACTGCAGAACAATTCGTGCAAGTTGCACCGGGCTGACCATTGCCCTTTGAGTGAATTTGGGTGGCGAAAACTGTGTGGAAGCCATTCATATATTTGTGCGCTGGTCTTACTGTTTGTTGTTTTACTACCGCATAATAATCGGTGTCGAAAACATAGCGGTTCCAAAATTGATCGATAGAATAATTACTGGGACTGATTCGGTCGTCTAAACCTTTCACAACAATGCTCCAACATGGCCACAATCCAGTGATTGACACAAATAAATGAATAAAAGAATAAGAATATATACATAACAGATACATACATCCATAAATACTTATATACGTATATTTATATGTGTGTGTGTGTGTGTGTGGAGTGTGTGAATATGTATCTATATATATATATATATATGAGTGTGTATATACGTGAGTGTATATATATATGTGTGTGTGTGTGTGTGAGTATGTGCGTGTGTGTGTGTGTAGCAATAGCCATCTATGTATCTTGCTTACCAACCACATGGTTCCGGGTTCAGTCCCACTGCGTGGCACTTAGGGCAAGTATCTTCTACTATAGCCTCGGGCCGACCAAAGCCTTCTGAATGGATTTGGTAGACGGAAACTGAAAGAAGCTCGTCGTATATATGTATATGTATAAATGTGTGTGTGTGTCTGTGTTTGTCCCCCTAACATCGCTTGACAACCGATGCTGTTTTGTTCACGTCCCCGTAACCTGGCGCTTCGGTAAAAGAGACCAATAGAATAAGTACTAGGCTTACAAAGAATAAGTCCTGGGGTCGATTTGCTCGACTAAAGGCGGTACTCCAGTATGGCCGCAATCAAATGACTGAAACAAGTAAAAGTAAAAGAATGTATATACATCATTGACAGGCAAATTACTACGGTTTTCGTACGAGCTAAAATTTCGTCTGGACGTACTGTTTAGAAACACAGTATGTGTGTATGCGTGTGTGCGTGTGTGTGTGTGTGGTGTGTGTGTGTGTGTGTGTTTGTGTGTGTGTGTGTGTGGTGGTGTATTTGTGTGTGAGTGTGTGTGTGGTTTTGTGTGTTCGTGTGTGTGGTGTGTGGGTGTGTTGTGTGTGTGTGTGTGTGTTGGTTGTGTGTGTGTGGTGTATGTATGTGTGGTGGTATTTGTGTGTGTGTGTGTGTGTGTGTGTATGTGTGTGTGTGTGTGTATGGTGTGTGTGTATGTGTGGTGTGTGTGTATTTGTGTGTGTGTGTTTTGTCGTGTGTGTGTGTGTGTGTGTGTGTGTGTGTGTGTATTTGTGTGTGTGTGTGTGTGTGTGTGTGTATGTATGTGTGTGTGTGGTGCGCGTAAAAATATATCTGAAGGAAACGAAAAATTATCCAGGCAGTTGCTACCAAGAAGACCAGATGCATTTCAGCCCCTTTCAGCCTTGGTAATGAGACGAAGTTTGTCGCCTCCGATATAAGAAACAGTGAAAAAAAAATACTCATGCCATTGTGAATATTTGGCGTACGCAATTAAAGTATAATTAAATTAAAATTGCCAAGAGATCATATCTCGGGAGAAGACCGCAGTAATTTGCCTCTCATTGGTGTATGGTACGTAGACAGCTTAATCACTCAGTCTGACATCTGGAATGGAAGCACTCCGTCGGTTACGACGACGAGGGTTCCGGTTGATCCGATCAACGGAACAGCCTGCTCGTGAAATTAACGTGTAAGTGGCTGAGCACTCTACAGACACGTGTACCCTTAACGTAGTTCTCGGGGATATTCAGCATGACACAGAAAGTGACAAGGCCGGCCCTTTGAAATACAGGTACAACAGAAACAGGAAGTAAGAGTGAGAGAAAGTTGTGGTGAAAGAGTAGCAGGGAACACCAACCTGCGGAGTCGTGCTAGGTGCGCTCTAACACTCAAACCGGTTGGGAATCGACCGCATCCTACGACCGCGAGTCCGCTGCCCTAACCACTGGGCCATTGCGCCTCCACATCTACAGCTCAAGAGACTCCCCTTATACATACACAAAAAAGCCCTTCATTCACACACCACATTGATTTCAGGCAACTTTACAGCAATTTAGAGTAGATAGACAATTCAAAGATGACAACCCTAAAGGAGTGCAAAAAACTCGTAAAAATTAATCTACGCAATACGTATGGAAAAGTACGGAATGTTTCCAGCTTCATAAGTTAAAGGTAGTTGTAGTAATCTATAAATGTTTTCTTATAATTAGTTATATTTGACTTATAGGATTTATATTTCTATGGACATGTGCAGACATGTTATATACAAGCTGTACACCATAAGTCTGTTTGATAATGTTCCATTTTGTGTAGTGATTTTAATGGTAAATAAAATATATCATTATTGATGTTAAATTCATTTAATCCTGCTATATTCCGAGTTAAAATCTCATCAGATGTGGAAAGAAGAAATGCGAAAAAAATTTTTATAAATGTTACTCAGAAGAAAAGAGAAGGGAAACAAATGCTGACACAGATTTAAGAAATTGATGCATAACAAATGTTCTACAGCAATAGATTAGCGAAGACATTTGCAGTAATGTATCCGAGATAAACGTGATTTTGGATCTTTTCAGTTTGAACGGCAGTTTTTTCTAGCGGTGTCATATGAAATTGTCACCCATAATTATGACCCTAGTATCGATTTATTGCATTTCAATCTGTTTTAGAGTTAGGGTTAGTTAGGGTTAAGGTTAGGGGTGGGGGGAAGAGTATCTTTTTTTATTCACAAATGTAAATAAACCCAATCTGTTTCTTAAACGAGGGACATATTCATACGGCACAGAATGTTTTTTTTACCTCGATAGACGTCAGTGATTGGTTGAAATTGCAGAAATTGAAAAAAAAAAAACAAGTATCTGACAAACTATAGAATTTTCTCAATAAAGCCAAGAGAAAAAGATGTTTTATAAATGCATTCTACCAGTATACGAAGTTTAAGATTTTTTAGTTACCTAGAAATTATGTTAGAAACTGCCGTTCAAATCGAAAAGATCCGTGATTTTTCCGAAAGTATTATCATGAACAGGGAACGAATAGGGAATGAACGAAGTATGTTACGGGATTACAGATTAAAATTTTGCGAACACGGTCAGTTATAATGGGAAAGTGGGTTTACTTTGGCCTCACACTGCTTGTGCACCCAAACGCACGCACGCTCGCACGCTGACACATACTAGCGCGCGCATGCACACACACACACATACACACATGGAGGTTTGTTTGAACGATAATTTCACACCCTATGTGTGTGTGTGTGTGAGTACGTGTGTGTTTGCGTGAGAAAGAGAGAGAGAGAGAGAAGCAGGGAGAGGGAGAAATAGAGGGAGAGAGAAACAGAGAGGAAGGAAACACAGAGAGAGAGAGAAAGAGAAACAGAGAGAGAGAGAGGGGGGAGAGAGAGGGAGAGAGAAACAGAGAGAGAAGGAAAGAAACAGAGAGAGACAGAGAGAGAGAAACAAAGAGAAAGAGAGAGAGAGAAACAAAGAAAGAAAGAGAGGAGAGAGAGAGAAAGAAAGAAAGAAAGAAAGAAACAGAGGAGAGAGAGAGAGAGAGAGAGAGAATACGTAGATATACACGGCTTCGATTCACAACTTTAAGCGTATTGATAATCTTTTAATTTAATTACTTAATTGTTTTAATTAATAACTGAAATGCACATTTTAACACCTCTCTCCCCCCCTCTCTCTCTCTCTCTCTCCGCTTTACCATTACAAATCAATGAATCTACGTTAGCACGTGCGGTTGAGTACATGCCCGAACACATCCATCCATCAATTCATACATACATATACACATATATACATACATACATACATACATTCATACATACATACATACATACATACATAATGGCTGTGTGGTTTGGAAGTTCGCTTTGCCACGACGTGGTTTCAGGTTCAGCCCCACTATGTGGAACCTCAGGGAATTATCATTTACTATAACCCCAGCCAATGCTTTGTGAGGGAATTTGGTGGACGCCAACCATCTAGAAACCCGTTGTATGTATATATTCACACACCACACACACACACACACACACACACACACACACACACAGTATATGTGTTAAGGCAGTGATCCAGCTTGGCCGCATTCAAATGACTGAAACAGGTAAAAGAGTAAAAGAATATATGTGTATATATATATATATATATATATATATATACAAAAGTTTCAAATCGGCGTACAAAAGTTTCAAATCGCCTAAACAAACAAATTGAAAGCAGTGAAAAGTCCCGCCTGAAAATAAAACTGTTGGAAATTGAAAAATGTCTGCAACTCTCCCATGAAAAAGAAAGAGCAGACAAAGAAGCCTGGGCTATAGACAACATAAAATCTAACCCCAGAGCTTTCTACAGGTATGCCAAAGAAACAGCTACGGTGCACTGTAGGATAGGGCCACTCCTTGAAAAGGATGGCACACTCACAGGAAATCCAATGAGGGTAAGTGAAATACTAAATGAGCAATTCAAGAGTATTTTCACGCCACCCCTTGGGCATTTTCAAGTCAGCAATCCAACTGACTTCTTTACCACTGCAGATATAAAATCGGAGGCAGCAATGATTGATTACATCAATACAAAGGAAGACGATGTAATAAAGGCTATTGATGAAATGAAAACAAACTCAGCTACTGGCCCCGATGGATTCCCAGCAATCCTTCTGAAAGCGTGTAAGAGAGTCCTAGCAAGACCACTGCAGTTCCTCTTTCAGAGCTTCCTTGCAACTGGAAAACTTCCAAGAAAACTGAAGGAAGGTAAAATATGCCCTATTCATAAAGAAGGTAGCAGAGCGGAGGCCAAGAACTACAGACCTATCTCTCTGACCTCACACATCAGCAAGGTCATGGAACGAATAGTCAGAAGGAAACTAATCACCTTCCTTGAAGAAAATGACTTGCTGCCTGACACCCAACATGGTTTCCGACCAGGAAGAAGCTGCTTAACTCAGCTCCTACAACACTATGACTGGGTGCTGAAACGACTGCTCAACCACTCAAATGTGGAAGTTATATATCTCGACTTTGCAAAGGCCTTTGATAAAGTCGATCATGGAATGCTATGTCACAAACTGCGTGATCTTCGCATAGTTGGAAAATTGGGAGAGTGGCTTCATGACTTTCTGAAGGATAGAAGTCAGGTGGTAGTAGCCAACTCTCCCATGAAAAAGAAAGAGCAGACAAAGAAGCCTGGGCTATAGACAACATAAAATCTAACCCCAGAGCTTTCTACAGGTATGCCAAAGAAACAGCTAACACGCAAATAGTGAGCGGTGTTCCGCAGGGCACTGTTTTGGGACCACTACTGTTCATAATGGCCCTCTCAGACATGCCCTCAGCCACGATCACAAGTTATGCAGATGATACAAAAGTTTCACAGGCAATACAGAACCCTGAAGACACTAAGCACCTGCAATGTGAGCTGGACAAAATATACAAGTGGGCTGAAAAGAATAGCATGCAGTTCAATGCTGAAAAGTTTCAAGCTCTATGCTATCAGCACGCAAAACTAAATGCAATACCCAATAAATACACTGGACCTGGAGGGACTGCAATTCCAGAGGCACAATCAGTGCGAGACCTGGGTATTTACATGAGTGATGATGCAACCTTTCATGTGCATGTTGCTAAATTGGCAATGAAATGTAGGCGGCTGACCGGATGGATTCTTAGAACCTTCAGGACAAGAGACCAGGAAACCATGATGGTCTTCTGGAGGACACTTGTCCTAAGCCACTTTGACTATTGCTCTCAGCTATGGTCACCATCCAGTGTCAAGTTAATCACAGAACTTGATGCGATCCAACGAAGCTACAGGAAGAAGATAGCCTCTGTGCAGCATATAAGCTAATATATATATATCCATATATAATCCAAGGAATATGGGGATGAAAAACATCCAATCTTTCACTGGCTCTTCAGAGAAAGAACTTTACAAATTACATGGTTATATATTACATTATAAAAATTAATTGTAAATGGAGATGTATAATAATTGGCAATTCAAAAATTAAAATTTAAAATTCATTAGCATAATGGTATGTTATATTATATTCTTATAATAATACAATATAATGCAATTTAACCAGTAATAAATATTAAATATAAATCTCATACAAATTTACTTATATGTATTATGTATTCTTCTGTATGTATGTATGTATGTATGTATATGTATGTATGTATGTATGTATGTATGTATGTATGTATTATGTATGTATGTATGTATGTATGTATTCTTATGTGTATATATATGGATATATATGTATATATTATCTGTGTATGTATATGTCTAAATATAAGTATATATGTATCAATGTATGAATGTATGGGTATGTCTATAGTGTGGAGGTGCAATGGTCTAGTGGTTAGGGCAGTGGACTCGCGGTCATAGGATCGCGGTTTCGATTCCCAGACCGGGCGTTGTGAGTATTCATTGAACGAAAGCACCTAAAGCTCCATGAGGCTCCGACAGGGGGGTGGGGTGGTAGCGAACCTTTGTGTACTCTTTCACAACAACTTTCTCTCACCCTATCTTCCTGTTTCTGTTGTACCTGTATTTCAAAGGGCCAGCCTTGTCACATTCTGTGTCACGCTGAATCTCCCTGAGAACTACATTAAGAGAATTACATTAAAGGTACACGTGTCTGTGGTGTGCTCAGCCACTTGCTCGTTAATTTCACGAGCAGGCTGTTCCGTAGATCGGATCACCTGGAACCCGCGTTGTCGCAACCGACAGAATGCCACGATGGCTATATTTATTATATATATATATATGTGTGTGTGTATGTGTGTGTGTGTGTGTGCGTGTGCGTGGGTGCGTGCGTGTGTGTGTGTATGTGTGTGTGTGTATTGTATGAATTACAATATATTATATTCCTCTAAGATAAGTAATTTTAATTTAATATAGGAAAAGTGTAATTATAATAATAATATTGAAATTTTAAAAAAATTAAAGTTATTTTATATTGAATAATCCTAAATGTAATTAAATTAATTTATATTAAATTTTATAGTACATTCTATTCCAAATACTTCTAGCATTATATTGTCTAAGCATTGAATTATAAACGTATTGATATAAAGTGAATTAGTTCCCCGAGAAATAAGAAATTTTTATTTATTTATATATAAAAATGAGTTTAGATTAAAATTCTTCTTGTATATATAGTATTTATTGTACACCGTCCCTTCTCTTCTTCCGTATGTACAAATACATATAAACATCACGATAAGATTTTTCCTTTGAAAAAAACTAAGTCATCTGAATTTTAATTTTAATTGTGATTGTTTTTTTAGTATGGAAATGAGTAACTATCAAAAGGATTTTTTGAAGTCCTTATGATTAAATTTGTTTTGGATAACTGCTTAATTCAGCCTTTATTTAACATCTACGGTAATAATGTTATTATGATATTATTCTTTAGAAAGCTTCTTTCTTATATAAACTACATAATTTTTAATTTTAATCTTTAATTTTTAGTAATGATTATTATAAATAATTAATGTAATCTAACTTCTAATATTATTTACTATTTGACTAGAGATGATATAGTATTTTGAATATATTATTTTGTTACTTACCAATAGATAAATAGCGTATTATTTTTTAAATAAAAACCTGTATTTTAATAAGAAAGAATAAAATGGATATTGCTTGTTTAGCCATGGTCTTTTTTGAATAGTTTTGTTCAAAAGAAATTTTTTCCTGGTATATAAAAACTAAAACGCTAAGATATATTTAGATTAGAATACTTAATAGCATACAAGTATATTTTAAACAAAGAGATTTAAATTCAGTTTTATTAGATATGTGAATCCTGATATACATAAGAAATTACACTGAAGAGGTTCTTGACCAAAAAACAATAAACTTCTATAATTTTATTATGGCAAAGAATTGAAACATTTGTATGTACTTTATATTTAATATTCATAACTTATTATATTGTATTATATTGTATTTTTATAAGAATATAATATAATATACTATTATGCTTATAAATTTCAAGTTTTAAGTTTTGAATTGCCAGTTGTTATACATCTTCATTTCCTGTTATATATATATATACATACATACACATATATGTATATATATATGTATATATATATATATATAATATATATTATATATATATATATATGTTAATAAAATAGAACATATGCATATATATAAACATATATGTACGTACCTACCTCTACATGTACATATACACGCATATATGTGTACAGGACACCAAAAAGACGTCGAACACATAGAGAGACGAAAAACATAGACACAAACCAAGGAACAAGACAAGCAAAAAAGAGATACAGGACAATAAGCACAACGAAAAATCCCCTTCTTCAGTCGCTAAGGTTTCATCTACTAAACGTTTCGAAGGATAAAAGCGAGACGTATACTTCGAAGAAAACTTCCTTCCTGCGAAAAGCAAATCAATTAAAATTCTGAGATCTTTTCGCAGAGGGGTAAAAAAAAGCAAGACGGTAACGACAGTACAAACATATAAACAGTAAAAAATATATATATAAACAGTGGAAAAATAAATATATAACAGTGAGAGACAGGACAAGGAGAACAAGATAAGAAGGGCTGTTAACGCCAGACGAAAAAAGTATTGCAAACGCTGGATTAAAGTGGACGACGAGAGAGAAAAAATGTCGACCAGTAGCCTTAGAAGGCGGGCGAGAAAAGACAGGATAGCAGTTACGACGGAAGTATCGTCGCAGATGGACGACGGGAATGGGGGAGGAGGAGCAAGAGGAAGAGAGAGAAGAAGGGGAATGGTGCGAGGAGACCATGAAGAATGGTGAAAGGGAGAGAGAGAATGAAGAATGAGAGAGAGAGGAAGAGACAAGTCAAGTGAGGGAAAAAAGACGAAAAAGGAATGGAGAGAAAGAAAGAAAGATGCAGAGTCGCGTGAGAGTTAATATCAAGGCTAACTTGATAAACAGAACAATCTTACTTAATAGGGTGCGTGCGTTTAGTCGTATAATATGTTAATAAAATAAACATATGCATATATATAAACATATATGTACGTACCTATGTATATATATATGTATATATATATATATATATATATATATATATATATATATATATATATATATATATATATATATATAATATACATATATATATATACATACATATACATACATACACATATATGTATATATATATATATAATATATATATATATATATATATATATATACACGACGGGTTTCTTTCAACTTCCGTCTACCAAATCCACTTACAAGGCTTTGGTCTGCCCGAGGTTATAGTAGAAGACACTTGTCCAAGGTGCTATGCAGTAGGATTGAATGCAGAACCATGTGGTTGGGAAGCAAGCTTCTCACCACACAGCCACGCCTGCGCCTTATAATAAGTGTTTGTGTGTGCATTTTATCTTTAAAAATAAGTACTAGGTTCGATTTGCCTGCCTTTTCACGGCGATGATCCTGCATGGTCACAGCCGAGTGGCTGAAATAAGCATATGTAAAGACTGATACATACATGCATAAATACATACATACATACATACATACATACATACATACATACATACATACATACATACATACATACATACATACATGCATACATACATACATACATACATACATACATATATACATACATACATACATACATACATACATGCATGCATGCATACATACATACATACATACATACATACATACATACATACATGTGTGCATACACTAACATACTCATTAAGCTGATGGTAGTGTTGCAGTGTGTCTTACTAATGAAATTTAATAATTGCTGGGTGAAAATTGCTGGCTTCAGGTCAATTACAATTGTTGAAACATGGACATAATTTGAAAGTGTGTGAACGAAATTAGTGAAGTGGTTATATGTGAAACGCTTGGATAAACCAATTAGGGAAGAACCTAGAAAGGTGCAGATATGTGGTCGATCTGCCTGCAAATAATAGCGATGGAAACCTCTTGTAATCAATAAGGCGCGAGCTGGCAGAAACGTTAGCACGCCGGGCGAAATCCCTAGCGGTATTTTGTCTGCCGCTCCATTCTGAGTTCAAATTCCGCCGAGGTCGACTTTGCCTTTCATCCTTTCGGGGTCAATAAAATAAGTACCAGTTACGCACTGGAGTCGATCTAATCGACTTAATCCGTTTGTCTGTCCTTGTTTGTCCCCTCTATGTTTAGCCCCTTGTGGGCAATAAAGAAATAGGAAACCTCTTGTAATCACACATTATCGTTCTTAAATGGAGCGGATGCATAGGACAATGAGAACTCTGATATTAGAAATTGATTATGTAGTTACGGCTGGCTTCGATGTCTTTGCTCATTGATCTGATCGATCAAAGATTATCTAGCGCTACACAACAACGACGACAGAAATAGCAAAAACAACAACAAACAGAACAACTAGAATTTCGCTGACGTATGTTTTCAACTTCTCCCGCTGGACTCCGGAGAGAAATTTTATATAGGTATTTATAAGTATTTTGATGTTATGTCGGATGAACCGGATATATTTGTAATGTCTTCAAGATCTGTCTGGCATTTACACATATACCGCACCCCACACATGCATAGAAGCACTCCGTCGGTTACGACGACAAGGGTTCCGGTTGATCCGAATCAACGGAACAGCCTGCTCGTGAAATTAACGTGTAAGTAGCTGAGCACTCCACAGACACGTGTACCCTTAACGTAGTTCTCGGGGATATTCAGCGTGACACAGAAAGTGACAAGGCCGGCCCTTTGAAATACAGGTACAACAGAAACAGGAAGTAAGAGTGAGAGAAAGTTGTGGTGAAAA
>NC_043007.1:35489117-35496617 GCF_006345805.1 Octopus sinensis
TAAACAGAAAATAGAGAATTACTTCAGATAATTCTTCCTTTTATTATTTTTTGGGGGGAGAGTGGTGATGGTGGTGGCGGTTGTTGTAATTGTTTAGGGAGGAGAAAGTGGCTGATTTATTCAGTAAAACCACTTATTGCAAGGGTTTCATTCCAGATAAGTGCAGTTTTGTTGAATAACATTTGAGAAGGAGATAAAGTAGATTGTCTTAAAATATATATTTTATAGACAAGATTATTAAGGATATTTCTAGAATGATTGGACAACTTCTTTATGTACAATAAATCGTCTCTCTATTTGCATATCCTAACATATTGCTTTCTTTCTCATATTCTGTATTCAATAATAATACACATATGTACGTATTCTCTCACATCTCTAAGTCCTTCGTTGAATCCTTCAAACATACTTTTTTTCATGAGATTTGTTTTCTCAAAATTATAAGTGTTTACATATTTTTTTGTCTCTCTTTAAGAAAATGTCTACAAACACGCACACACAGACACCCTTTATCTCCCCTACCCCATATATATGTACGTATTAGATATATATATATATATATATATATATATATATATATATATATATATATATATATATATATATATATATATATATATATATATATATATAAGTGTGTGTGTGTGTGTGTGTGTGTGTGTGTGTGTGTATGCATACATAGCGTCTTACATTCCGTGTTTATCCACTTTCGAACTGATACTTGTTTCAGTTGGTTTTCGTATTTACGTATACCTATTGTATATGTATATATGCATATGAATGTACGTTGGTATATATATATATATTTTTCTACATTTACATATATATATATATATATATATATATATATATATATATGTGTGTGGTGTGTGTGTGTGTGATATATATGAACAGATGTTGTACCTGAATGTAGGAAAATGTGTAGGTGCGATCAAGTGTGTATGTATCTGTACTTTATATAAGATTGAGTATGTACATATGAATATATATGGATGTACCCATACTTGTAAAGGTTTGTTTAGGTATTCGTTTACACATATGTATATACGATGCATATATACACATATCAAATATGTTTATATGTAAGCATGCATATATATATATATATACATATATATCAGATTGACTGCAAATATTTGCGAATATATTACTTATGGCCAAAAGTTATAAACATAGAGACAAGAATAGTATGAGAAATTTGAGATACGAGATGTATACATAAATACTGGAAGAAATACATAACATAAGTATATCACGGCAAGAAAACATCTCAATAAATCTCATATGTTTGTGTGTGGTGGGGGAGTACGCAATAATTTTGAGGATAAATGAAACCCAACCAATCACCTCGGTAGTACTTTATGTAAGAAGCTGGCTAGCATATTGTTCGAAAAGCAGTGTGAAGCCACAGGTTTTAATCAACTAAAGACTGATCGATTACACTTCGGTCAATTATCATAGGAGCACTTCACAATGCATGCCACGTATTTCGGTCACATGCTTTGGTTTGTTATCCGTGATAATAGGTTCTAATCAGCACAAAGTAAGTAACCATAATTCTGATTAAGGAAATAGAAAGACAAATTAATGTTACGTACGTTTCCATGAATGACCACCGTCAGTTATGAAATAAATGATTAGTCGTTCATTTATATATTATATATTGTATATATGTATGTATACATATATATACATACACACATACATGTATATATATATATATATGTCTGTATATATATCTATATATATATATATATATATATATATATATACATACATACATATATATATGCATATATATATTTATATATATGCATATATATGTACATATATATATTCATACACATTATAATTTGCTACAATGATTATGTATACGTATATGTATATATGAGTATTATATATATATATATATATATAATATATATATATATATATTATATATATATATATTTATATATATATATATATATATATATATATATATATATGCATGTATATATGTATATTTATATATGGTGGTTATCTACTCCTTATACGGAGTTTGACCACCTCCTGTACATACACCTTATCACCATCATGGCATCTGATATGGCTTCTTAAACTAGACAATGTTCTGAAAAGACACCCACATAGATTGCACCTCTGATTTGGACCACCAATACCGACAGATAAGTTTTGCTCTTTGTGGATTTTAACATGTCTTTTGAGGCTTCCATTGGATTTGCAAACCTTCTGGCATACACTGCATTCAAAGGTGTGCACAGACATATAGTCAGAATAGTTGGTGGAGGTTCGTTTTCCATGCGTTCGCAGATTACTACCTAAGATTAAAGAGCTTCTACCTGCCCATGAGGTAAGCTATCCCATTCCAGACATCAAACCGACACTCAGACACTCTATAAAGTGATCAAATATATCTCCGGTGACCGACGCGGAGTAGCTCATTCATAAAAGAATAGACAAAAGGAGAGAAAGAAAGGTACGATATATGATTTGCAAATGTAAATAAGAATTTTATATAGATATAAGAAAAAGTAAAAGATATGACACATATTATTACAAGAAGCAAATTATAAATTACGTTTCTTTCCACTGAAAAAGACTTATTTATATATGTATTTCTTTACTACCCACAAGGGGCTAAACACAGAGGGGACAAACAAGGACAGACAAACGGATTTAGTCGATTACATCGACCCCAGTGCGTAACTGGTACTTAATTTATCGACCCCGAAAGGATGAAAGGCAAAGTCCACCTCGGCGGAATTTGAACTCAGAACGTAACGGCAGACGAAATACGGCTTCGCATTTCGCCCGGCGTGCTAACGTTTCTGCCAGTTCGCCGCCTGTTTATTTATATATGACTGCAGGAAAGAAGTGCTCAAATGATATTGAACCAGAGACACATATCAATAATATAGATTAAGAACAAACATTGAATTCAGGTTAACGAACTTTCTATATCTACGTTTCTACACTTTGTTGCATATATATGAAACCATGGCTTCCAAATGTCAAAAGCAAAAATAAATAAATAAAATAATAATAATATAATAATAATAATAATAACCGGGTAAAAATTATATATAAAAAATATAAAATACACAGAACTTGCTCAGAAAACGTATATAAAAATCGACTAAAAATTATTAAAAAAAATATTATTACAGTAAGTTAATCGACTAAAAATTTAAAGAGAAAAATATATAACATAAAATTATACCCAACTATGAAAATTATATATATCAGATGCAAAAGTCAATATAGTCCATGATAATTGCGGGAGCATGATATGAATCTAATCGGGTAACTAAGCCACAATCTTCGCGAATCATTCCAAAATATTATTTAACATCCAGCATCTATGTTAAATTACTTTTTGGAATGATTCGCGAAGATGTGCATTAGATACCCGATTGGATTTATATCATGCTCCTGCAATCATCATGGACTGCAACTATATTGACTTTTGCATCTTATATATTAATTTTCATAGTTGGGTATAATTTTATTTTATATACTTTTCTCTTTAAATTTTTAGTAGATTAACTTACTGTAATAATCTTTTTTTAGATAATTTTTAGTCGACTTTTATACGCGTTTTCTGGCCAGGTCCTGTGTATTTTATACTTTTTTTCATATATGATTTTTACCTGGTGTTTGTTTACTTGACATTTGAAAGCCATGGTTTCATTTATATTTAATGAATTTGTAGAAGCGTGAATATATAAAGTTCGTTAACCTGAACTCAATGTTTATTCTTAAATTATATATATATGTGTATGTATGTATGTATGTATGTATGTATGTATGTATGTATGTATGTATGTATGTATGTATGTATGCGCGGGGATATAGAAATAATCGGACTGAATACCCGATCGCGCGGTTAAACCATTGGGAGTGAAGGACTCCTAGCCTTTGTTAGGGCATCCTTCTAGGAGAAGGTAACTCAAGTAACTGGGGTAACTCCGACATAAAACCTGCGGCTCAGTGGTTACCGATGATGTTGACTTCTTCTTTTCGGATTATGGCTGCTGTTGCTTAGTGAGTGGGATTGATTCAGTGCACAGCCTTTTCTCACTTTAAAAAGAAAATCTTGCACAGGTATTGCACGATAACAACATTGATTAAGCTTCATGCAATGGCCATACTCGATAACGAGGGGGCAGCTACCATGTATGTATGTATGTATGTATGTATGTATGTATGTATGTATGTATATAAATAAATAGAAAATGGAGAAATTGATATGCAGACATCAATTTATTGAAACAAATCCAATTTCGAACAATATCAAGCTCAAAAATTCCTACAATCGTTTCCATGCCCAATTACTACAAATTGGAAAAATTAAATGAGAGATTCATATTGAATATAGTTAATTGAACATTTCGTCAGGGTCAGAACTTGATAGATAAAGGAACTACATCTTATACATCCTTGATAAACTCAGCATTAAATTCAGATATGTGCGTTTATGCATCCTAATGTATTTTTAAACCGTTACTTGTGTATTTTCAATTTTATTTTAGTGTATTTGTGCGCGTGCGTATGTTAATGTAATCGGAAGCAAAGGAGCCGTTAGTTTGCCTAAACGATATTTTTGATACAGCTAATTGTAATTAAAAGCATTTATTCCTTATTCTCATTATTACTTGTGAGAGTACGAAATGTCAGCAAGGTTTTTAATTACTAAAGAATTATATTGTATGTCGCCTAATTAATACCCCTAGTATTAATAATTAAATATCAATTTTTATTTTCATATTTTAAAACAAAAATCATAGTTACTTTAACTATGTACCACATAACTATGACGAAATTCAGTTTGATTACATAACATGGTAGCTGTATATTCCATTAAGAAGACTTGTGTCCAATATATTTTTTTATTTTTTATTATAATGTCTACTAAGAATTATTCTTTTTAGTTTTGGGGGGATCTGGGTGGTTTGGCTACCAGCATTTCAAAAATTAAAGTTTATCGAAAATTTTAAAATTTGGCACAATAATATACTTTTCCATGCTGAATTGCTGGAGCCTTTCACTTTTTCCAGAAAAATGTTTTTCAAAAGTTATAGAGGTTTAATGTTTGATCATTTTCACCCAATCAGGAGACAGGATTTGGAAGCTGTCCTTTTGTGTGTGACTAGTGACTACACATTTTGTCGTCAACATCCTGAAAATAGCAATATTTGTAAACAACGCGTGTTTTATAGTTAGAAGCATTGGATATGCATTTAGTGCGATAGTACGAACTTAAAAGATTTATCCAATAAACGTTATTTAGCTATTATTTTTAGCACACCTCACAACCAAAAAGAAACGAGTGAAGAAGTAGTTTAATGCTTTTAACGCAAATGCGATAGCACGTTACATGCGATAAACACATTATAATTTTCCTATGGTTTCAATACAGTATTAGCACAAAGATTTGAAAGAATTAGATGAAAGTTCTCCGGTAATCTTCTTTCATGTAAATAAATGCTGATGCTAATTTAAAAATTTACCAACAAAATCTTATATAATGACAATGTTCTAAAAGATGTACATGTTTATATGTTATATACGAAAATAAAAGAGTGAACATAATATACTTAAAAAAACAAACATTTAAGCATGCAATAAGCAGCACATTTACAAAATATTTCTGAAATTAAAAACGAAATTTAGAAATGCATTCAATCAATTTCTCAAGCAATTCACAATTTTCGCATCTCCTGCGCCACATAAATTTACAGAGATATGAATCTATCAAGAACGGTGAGTGCCACAGCGTCGTTTATTACCTCGCTTCATAGAGGCCCAAATACACTCCACTTGTTGAGTGTGGGTGCCATCTTTCGGGTTAACAAGTCCAACGCTGTGGTTCACCGTTCTACGCTCAAAATTGTAACCATCAATTTCAGGAATGTGAGAGTACGCCCTTCACAAATCGCTGATTATTGTAGTTCCTAGAAGAATCGAGTGACGTATGCATTCTTCCAGTGTGTCACGATTCCGACATGGCACCTCATACAGAAAAGCTTGTCTGGTCACGTGACACACTCCTCCGAAAACCCACTGCTCAGGTAGGACTCTTCTTCAGTTGTACTCACGTCTTGAGAAGAATTTCGTCGATCTCAACAATCTCCCCAGGACCACCTACTTGAATTGGATGACGGAGCAAGTCCTCCTCACATATTTCTCTAATATCGTTGCTATAATCAGTAGTTGTGCTACGGTTTGTTCCCAGTTCTTCAATACAAAACCGAACTGAAGTAAATTCCTTAGCCCATGAGTAAAGGAAGAGCACTACAGACCTAAGAGGAAGGGTACCACTTTCAAACCATGTGTCTTTCCTCGCCGACTCAGACTCCATGTGTTCTTGGCGCGAGCATCGCCAGTACATGTTCCCACCACGTAATCAAAAGCATTTATCCCTAATACTCATTATTACTTGTGAGAGTACGAAATGTCAGCAAGGTTTTTAATTACTAAAGAATTATATTGTATGCCACCTAATTAATACCCCTAGTATTAATAATTAAATATCAATTTTTATTTTCATATTTTAAAACAAAAATCATAGTTACTTTAACTATGTACCACATGACCATGATAAAATTCAGTCTGTTTACATACATGGTAGCTGTATATTCCATTAATAAGACGTGTCCAATATATTTTTAACATGCCTCTTCCTTTTACATAGTTTTCTTTTGGGTATAACACCCTTATCTTGAAGGTACGACCCAGTATCCTCCTCTGTTTTCAGTGTCTCCATCAAGGTTAAAGGAGCTTGCTGCCGTAATCAAACAGTAAAATTTCCAGCAGAGCAGCGTCAAATTTATCAACACGTGCCTTCTCGCAGACAAAAGAGTTCTCATGTTCCGCTTGTTACTATGGAAACAGGCATGAATGTGTCTGTGGCTTATGATTGGCTAAAATTACCAAATTTTCAAACTTTAATTACTATTAACTCTTTATTTATTGATTTATAGCGAAAATGATTTTCACGTCATTCATTAGCCTATAAAGGTGTGTCATTTCACTGAACATGGAATCAATCCGCTTAGAATTGATGCTGGCAACCAAACCGACTAGATCCCTTTTTGGTAATAATTGTTAATATCAACAATTAAATACTAATTTACTTATTATAAATTAAATCATAAATATATCTAATGTTTAGTATACAGATATGGTAAATAGGAAACAGTTTGAATTAGTCATCGACACGTAGTACACACTAAACATTAGATATATTTGTGATTCAAATTATATTAAAGGAATTAATATTTAATTGTTATTACTAACGATTATTACCAAAAAGCTTTAAAAATAATTCTTAGTGGACATTATAAAAATGTTTTAAATATATTGTACACAAGTCTCTTGAGGTAATATATGGATACAAGGTTATGTAAACAAACTGAATTTCGTCATGGTCATGTGGTACATAGTTAAAGTAACTATTTTTGTTTTAGATTATAAATATAAAAATTAATATTTAAT
>NC_043007.1:35504117-35509117 GCF_006345805.1 Octopus sinensis
ACATAATAGGAATTTTGGAAGAAGTATTTATAAAATTAATTTTCAAACATCGAATGGCTATGGGGATCCACCATAATAAAATAGTAATCAAAGGCGACCAAAAAATTGTTGAGAACCACTGATCTCGACCGGTACACCGCGGCACACTGGTGTGCCATGGGACGATGCTAGGTGTGCCGCAGTGTAACCTGAATACAATTTGTTCCCTACACTTTTAGTTATATTTTTAGCTTATGTGTGCCGCCGAATTTTGAAAAGAATACAAGGATCTTTTCGGTTTGACCGGCAGTTTTTTAAAATAATTTCCACGTAACTAAACACTTTTAAACTTCGTATACTGGTAGAATGTGGTAGAATGTGTTTATAAAACATCTTTTTCTCTTGGCTTTATTGAGAAAATTCTATAGTTTGTAAGATATTTGGGTTTTTTTTCTTCAATTTCTGCAATTTCAGCCAATCAATGACGTCTATTGAGGTGAAAACATTCTGTGCCGTATGAATATGTCCATCATTTAAGAAACAGATTGGGTTTATTTACCCTAACCCTAACCCTAACTAACCCTAACCCTAAAACAGATTGAAATGCAATAGATCGAAACTAAGGTCATAATTATGGGTGACAATTTCATATGACACCGCTAGAAAAACTGCCGTTCAAACAGAAAAGATCCGAATACAAGTGTACCACAAGTGGAAAAAGGTTGCAGAGCACCGATCTAGACTATCGATTCTAAAGTAAGTTGTTGGTGTATTTATTGTGAGAGATTGAGAATAACTTTGTCTTTACAGTTACGATCCAATATAGATCTAATATAAATTCAGGCCAAAACACAACCTTATTCTTAGATGTAAAGGCATTTACGCACAGTGAGATTATTATGTACCTCTATAGATACATAATATTTGCTGTTAAATCCCTTCTGAGATAAGCTTTAAGATTTTCACTCAATTTTAAGTAAGGAAATCTTATGCACACACACACACACACACACACACACCACACACACACACACCACACACACACACACACATACACACACACAATTAGTTAGCGATGGGTATCCCAACAGATTAATAAACTAGCTCATAACACAGTTAACCTCTTCGTTTAGGTGCATCATGAGCTGTAGGGTTCACAAGGCCGTAGCTTAAATCGGTTTCCATGGAATATATGAGACTAAGATTGCAACACGCACCCCCCACCTCTTCGACCACCACCACCACCACCACCATCACTACTGAACGGGGCGCCGGTCTGTCGGAGGGTTAACTTCTCGGTGACAGAACTCATGACTGGACTGGTGCAACGCGATATGAAGTGATTATAACACAAACCATTATAATACAATCGTGGGTGTAAGACTTTAACCACAAGGTCATGCGCTTTCACCATAGAACAATACAAGAACAAAGTCATACATTCACGGATTCATCAATTGCAGCACTCACTAAAAATTTACAAACCGCATATATTATACACTACGAGAACCAAATGAACATTGGTTATAAAATAGATGAATAAGTCATTTTTATACTAGTAAAACAAAATAATTCCATCATACCTGGTCACAAGCTTATAGCAAAAAATAAGTTACAATAAACACTATGAAATTACATCTTTGGGAACTTTTCGGTTTGACCGGCAGTTTTTTCTAGCGGTGTCATATGAGATTGTCACCCATAATTATGACCCTAGTATCGATCTATTTCATTTCAATCTGTTTTAGGGTTAGGGTTAGGGGTGGGGGAAGGGTATCTTTTTTTCTTCACAAATGTAAATAAACTCAATCTGTTTCTTAAACGAGGGACATATTCATACAGCACAGAATGTTTTTTTTAACCTCAAATAGACGTCAGTGATTGGTTGAAATTGCAGAAATTGAAGAAAAAACAACAAATATCTTACAAACTATAGAATTTTCTCAATAAAGCCAAGAGAAAAAGATGTTCTATAAACACATTCTACCAGTATACGAAGTTTAAAATTTTTTAGTTACCTAGAAATTATGTTAAAAACTGCCGTTCAAACCGAAAAGATCCCATCTATGAAACCACAGAACGTACTTCAATCAATGTAATATAAAATTACAGTCCAAGTTAGATGAAGAAGCATTGACTAGAATACATGCATGTGCAATCATATTTTACTCGTTTGTGTGCACTTCGACATGGGAAGACTTTTTGCTGCGGAATTAGTCTCGAGAGAAATTTTCCTTCTTAGTCAATATGTGTGGAAAGACATTGGGTTATGAATGGCGTCAGAGGATCGCAGGTTACAGCCGTTTCTGTGTCGCTGCTGGTCATCAGCTACAAATACCAACTAGTACCCATTATATCGTTCTTTTTGCCGAACCGCTAGGTTGCGGATGGCGTAAACACACCAACACCGGTTATCAATCGGTTAGAAGGACACACACACATTTGTAGAGTCTTAAGGGATTTCGAGATTTTCCATATGAGTTCCTTCATGCTCAGTCGATCCAGCTAGAGTCAATCGAATCCCAAGTGCATCCAAGTTGCAGCAAACCACTGGTCCTTCCCGCTTTACTTGAAACCATTTAGTGACCTTCTTTGCAACTTCGTGATGGAGTGTATTCTTTTCTACTCTAGGCACAAGGCCCCAGATTTGGTGGGAGGGGGCTAGTCGATTAGATGAACCCCAGTACGCAACTGGTACTTAATTTATCGATCCCGAAAGGATGCAAGGCAAAGTCGACCTTGGCGGAATTTGAACTCAGAACGTAGCGGCAGGCAAAATACCTATTTTTTTACTACCCACAAGGAGTTAAACACAGAGAGGACAAACGGATTAAGTCGATTATATCGACCCCAGTGCGTAACTGGTACTTAATTTATCGACCCCGAAAGGATGAAAGGCAAAGTCGACCTCGGAAGAATTTAAACAGAACTTAAAGACAGACGAAATGCCGCTAAGCAGTTCGTCCGGCGTGCTAATGTTTCTGCTCGCTCGCTGCCTTTGAATGTTGGTATGTGTTGCTCTACTAGTAGCTATATCAGTCACTCCAAATCCACTCAGAGTTTTTTGAGAGTGAACACTCTGTAAAACGCTGCAACCTACTTCAGTAGTCTCACAATTTGATCGTCAGCGTTGGTTTCTGCACTACACAAGTACTGGGATCGATATAATCGATTAGCCTCCTCCCCAAAAATCTCATGCCTTGTGTTTATAGCAGAAAATTTTATTGTTATTATTATATTTTGTTTTGGCTCAGGTTCGGTCTTATTTCTGGTAGAATTTATGTGGGTAGCGGGTTACTACCTGTAACCTTAGTTATCCACAAGTTTTCAGCTGTCTTTCAAGTGCTTAGAACCCTCCTCATAATCCTTGCTGTCCCTAAGAGACAAACTTTCTGTAGGAGCTCTACAGGGCATTCTATTCCAATCTCCTTCAGCCGTTTTTCTATATCTTGGCTTACTGTTCCCAGCGCACCAATTATTATAGGCACGACCTTTACTGCTCTCAGACATACTGTTCTCAAATATAATTCTCTATATTTCAAATTTGAAAGGATTGTATTTTTTGTTGTTTTTCGTCCATCCTGAAATCCAGTTTCAATTTTCAGCTTCAAATCCCCATTTCTAACACATTTTTCAGTATTGTTGTTATTATTATTATTATTATTATTATTATTATTATTATTATTATTATATTATTATTATTATGTTGTTGTTGTTGTTGCTGTTGTTGTTATTATTATATTATTATTATTATTATTATTATTATTATATTATTATATTATTATTAATAATAATAATAATAATAATAATAATAATAATAATAATAATAATGATGATGATGATGATGATGATGATGATAATTCGTTCGTTTATTGGCCACAAGGGCTAACAAAAATCAATTAAAACATAAACGGACAAAACACAGGACGAAAGTTACAAAGGGTTTTGTCCGTTTGAAAAAAGTCCGTGTACAAAAGCAGGATAACAACGAAATATAAGTAACAATTAAAACTCCCAATAATAATAATAATAATAAAGACTGAAGACAGACACTGTCCTCTTCAGCCACGCCCTTGTCGTCTTTTTAAAATTTCACTTGAAAAGGAAGATATGGGTTGAGGGATGTGTGCTTCCCCCAAGTAAACTTGTGGAAATGTGGGTGAATGTGGCGAGGATAACCTGAATCAGTTGACCTACTCTAAGCTGACAACCGCAGGCTTGGGAACAAAGAGAGAGAAGAGCACTTGCCATGGTATGTTTATTGAAATCTCGGGGGGGGGGAGGTCCGTAGCTGCCACTGGGTGATGTTTTCCCCTCTATTTGAGGAATTTAAAAAATCTTTTTGTTAATTGTTATTGTTCCTTTTATTGCTTACACTTTATATATATATATATATATATATAATATATATATATCTGCAGTTCTGTGTCTTTGCATTGTTCTAATTGCTTTTCCGGGGCCTTGTGGCAAATAAAAACCTATCATCATCATCATCATTATCACCATCATCACCATCACCATCATCATCACCATCATCATCACCATCATCATCATCATCATCACCACCACCACCATCATCATCATCATCATCATCATCATCATCATCATCATCATCATCATCATCATCATTATCATTATTATTATTATTATTATTATTATTATTATTATTATTATATTATTATCATCATTATTATTATTATTATTATCATTATTATTATTATGTGAGAGAGTAGCGCATGCCATCAAAGTGACACTAAGTAACAAATATAGGAAGCCCAATATACCCATCATAACTAACCGTCGGATAAGTATACGCGAAGCACATGCATCACAGCCATATGTGCACGACATGGTGATCTCATATCAAAATATTTGCTCTCTTCGGAGAGCAAATGGAAGAAGATCAGTGTCTGCTCGTGGGTGATGGGCTCCTGCATCCATCGTTAAGAGCTTTCTTGATTTCCAGTTCATCTCCTTTAGCTCCACCTCTGTCCACTTCAGGATTCCAGCAGTCATACTGA
>NC_043007.1:35511617-35523672 GCF_006345805.1 Octopus sinensis
GAGCTTCTCTGCCCTAGTGTATGGAAAACACCCGGCGAGAAGACGGAAGAAAATTTGACGAAAGAAGGAAAAACATAACATAAACAATAATAATAACAATAATAATAATAATAATAATAATAATAATACTAATAATAATAATATAATAATAATAATAATAATAATATATGGTAATAATAATAATAATAATAATAATAATAATAATAATAATAATAACACAACCCCTTCTTCTACAGGCAGAAGGAATGAAATTTTGGGGCGGGGTCGCGTTGAATATGTCAACTAGCCCTCGCTTAACGGTACTTATTTTATCGACCCTCAAAATGTGAAAGGCAAAGTCGGATTCGGCGTTATTTGAACACAGAAAATAAAGAAATGGAAGATATGTTGCTGAGCATTTTGTCCGTGACTAACGATTCTGTCAAATCACTGCCCTGTCATTCAGCGTCAATAATAACTAAAGATTTAATTTAATCCTTTTTTTCAGTTCAAAAGAATAATCCTTAGGACGTGATCTGAGAAAGTGAAGATTATAGTTTGTTTGGAGTCATAATCTTTCAGTAATTCATTAAGGGTTCTGGAATGGTCATGTCGTTAAGAAATTCACTTCATAACTACCTGTTTTTAGATTTTCAAATAGGTTTCAGTACCTTTTTTTATCATTCCTAGATTATTATTATTATTATTATTATTATTATTATTTTTATTATTATTATTATTATCATCATCATTATTATTGTTATTATTATTATTATTATTATTATTATTATAAAGGCGGTGAGCTGGCAGAATCATTATTACGCCGGACAAAATGCTTCCAGGTATTTTATCCGTCTTTACGTTTGGGTTTAAAATCCTCCGAGTTCGGCTTTACTTTTCATCTTTTGCGACCGATAAAATAAGTACCAGTTACGCACTGGGGTCGATGTAATTGATTTTTAGATTCGATCTCACTGTGCGATACATAAATTGTTTTCTACCATATCCTTAGACCCACCAAAGTCTTGTGAGTGACGTTTGGCAGACAGAAACTGCATGGAATTTCTTCCTGTTTTCGGATGTGTGGATGAGTGACTTAATCCACCACCCGCTTTAACAAGGCTACATGTACTTGAGGTACCGTTTAGTTGAGTCCGCACTGCTGCAATCATTCTAGCCAGGTTCCCTGTCTGAGCATAGCGTCCTTTTTGCCTTCACCGATTCCGGAGGCCTTGAAATAAAGTCGTAGCAATGCCCTGGCTTCTCTGACTACACACACATACCACCTTGTGTGTGTGTGTGTGTGTGTATGTATATATTAACCAGTGTCTTTTTCCATCCTTTAAAGACTATCTGCTGAGATTTTGGAAAACTTGGCCGTTATTTTAGGTTGAGAGACCGCATAATGAGTCACCCACGTTGCTTTATAGTAGTAGTAGTAGTAGTAGTAGTAGTAGTAGTAGTAGTAGTAGTAGTAGTAGTAGCAGCAGCGCAGTAGTAGTAGTAGTCATTGTCGTCGTTCTTGTTGGTCCAAGACCAACCCTCATCTAGCGGGACTGTCGTCAAAAACCCTCCAGACGTGATCATCCCGTCTTTACTTTTAAGCCTATAGTACAACTAAGACTCCATTATCAAACGTGACCATCTTTTGATTTCAAAACAGCAGGATTTTGAAAATTAGCAGCTATTTTCAGATCAAACTACGCGATATAATTGAATAGTTTCTGAAGTTCCTTTCCAGTGGTTGACAGTTTTAACGGTGGTAACCAAAGGGACCCTTAATGGAAGCGAGTAAAAAGACTGTTCATGCAGTATTTTAATGGCAGTAAATGGAGTCTTTTAATGGGGGAAACGGTGAGTCTTTTGAATGGAAGTAAACGAAATAACTCTTAATAGAAGTAAATAAAGAGTCTTTTAATGGCGGTTAATATAAAGTATTTTAATGGAGGCAAATAAAGAGATTTTTAATGGAGTTACACAGAGCCTTTTAATGGCAATATTTTTTTAAATGGGGATAAACAATGAGTCTTTTAATACAACTGAACAATGAGGTGGTTGACAGTTTTAACGGTGGTGACCAAAGGGACCCTTAATGGAAGCGAGTAAAAAGACTGTTCATGCAGTATTTTAATGGCAGTAAATGGAGTCTTTTAATGGGAGAAACGGTGAGTCTTTTGAATGGAAGTAAACGAAATAACTTTTAATAGAAGTAAATAGAGTCTTTTAATGGCGGTTAACATAAAGTATTTTAATGGAGGCAAATAAAGAGATTTTTAATGGAGTTACACAGAGCCTTTTAATGGCAATAGTTTTTTAAATGGGGATAAACAAGGAATCTTTTAATAAAGCTGAACAATGAGTCGTTTAATGAAGATAAATAATGTGGAATTTAATGGAGATAAATAATCTTTTAATGACAGTAAATAAAAAGTAATTTAATTGCGGTAAATATACTTTGAATGGAGTAAAGCAAAATGTTTTAACAAAGTCTTTTAGTGAGAGTAAACAAAGAGGTAAACAATGGAGGTAAGCTGATTTTTTAACGGCAATGGGTAGCGGCTTTTAATGAAGGTAAATAGGGTGCCTTTTAACTGCAATAAACGGTCTTTTGATGAACTTAAGTAAAGTGTGTTGTATACGAATGTTGATATGAGAGTCTTTTAATGGAAGTAATCAAAGAGGAAATTAATGAAAATAAACATTCTTTTAATGGAAATAGAGTTCCTTTAATGGGCGTTAACAAAGTGTCTTTCAATGGAGTTAAAAGACGTTTTTTAAAGGGGGTGAACTATTTTTTACGGGGATACACGGAAACTTTCAACGGAGATAAGCAGTCATAATGGCCTTTCAGGACTTTTTTTACCCAGAACTTTCGAATTCCCCCTTCCTTTGATTATTAGGTTGATAGGGTGTGGCTTAAGGGAGATTTAGCAGCTATTTCTAGCTGGTCGGACTTACACGAGAGCGCTGCATCGGCTCCTTCGTTACTTAGTAGCAATTGCTTTATGTCTTAATATCCATCCTAACAATCTAATACTTCTGTCTATCCCTAGAGCTAATCTTAATCAGATTAAGATACATAAGTATATATTGAATTAATCTGTGAGTTCAGCTGCTCTTGCTTAATCCTTCTCCAGTAAAATCCATCCGTTCAGACAGGCACTAAGTGGGTCAATGGAGAGAGAGGATGAAAGAGTGATGGTTAGAGACTGGAGATAGAAAGAAAGAGAGAGTTTGTATGAGCGGTACCGATATACGTATATATAGAGGGAGAGAGACAGAGAGAAAAAGTGAAAGATAGAAAGAGAGGTGTGTGTGTGTGTGTGCGATGTGCTTGTTAATTTACTGTCAAATTCGAATTTAGCAGGCTGCCTTTTCCACTTGGTTTCGGGTTCAGTCTCACTGCGCAGCACCTTGTTATAGCTCCGAGACAACTTTGTGAATTTGAGAGACCTAAACTGGAAACATGTTTTGAAGCCCATGATATGTGCGTATATGTGTGTGTGTGTATACATATGTATATATATATATATATATGTGTGTGTGTGTGTGTGTGTGTGTGTGTGTGTGTGCGTGCGTATGTGTATGTATGTATGTATATTTATATGTCTATGTTTTAAATGCAAATAACCATAATAGTGAAACGCGCATAGGGAACAAATGATTTATGCTTGTGTTTATCATAATTTTCCCCACACGCACACACACACACACGCACATGCACACACACACACACACACACACACACACACACTCTCTCTCTCTCTCTCTCTCTCTCTCTCTACTCACTCACTCTCTCTGTCTCTCGCACGTTCGAAGTGATCACTGGTGAATATATCACAATCCGGTTCTTGGATTCTTTGGGGGGGATTTCAGTCGATTGCAACCAATCGGTTCCTTATCTAAGGAAGTAAATTTGACACACCATCCTATTTAACGATACGATTATATAATCTTTGGAGGACTTAAGTAGAGTTCAATACCAATAGCTGTAAACATTTGGGTCACTTTTATCTTCCGCTTCCCCCACTCCTGCAGATATTGACCTGTAGGTGTTCAGATTAGGTAATGTCTTCATCGATCTAATCAGTCTTGGGGAAACCTGAAATGGTTATGGACATTGCCGCTCTTACACTGGTTCAATTAATATATAAATAATTATATAAATAATACACATCCAAATATTATATAAATATTATATAAATATTATAAATATTATATAAATATATATAAATAAATAATATATAAATAAATTTATATATAATATTATATAAATTTATATATAATATTATATAAATATAAATATTATATAAATAAATTATATAAATAAATATTACGTAGTTTTAAACAATTACATTTTGATAAAGCAAGATAGATTAGAAAAAGGAGGAGGTCTCATAGCATACATGAAATCGTGCATTTATAGCAGGGGTCGAGGAACTTTTTTAACCAATAACCCCAGAATATATTCACTTACGCCGATGTTACCCACTTGATTCGAAAGGAAGAAAATCATAGATAACAAGGAACACATTTTTTAAATTTATTTTACTTATGTCTAATGAGTCCTCATTACCCACAAGAATTTCATTTTTACTCCACTTGGGGTAATTTAACCCGGTTCGCCGACGCCTGATTTAGATATAGAACCACAACAATAACATGGCCATTGCTACACACTGAACAAACTAGGCGACCACTCGAAATTTTGGGACGTCGGACAAATCCTAATATAATTAAACAAAATTACATAATCCAATTAAAAACCCGAAATCACAGTAATGAAGTGAGAAGGAGAAGTCACGTTCGCCTCAGAGAAGGATGGAGTTTAGGGTTGAACGAGAGATGTGGTGCCATATGACTTAAAGAATTTCGCATGGAACATTTAAAAAATATGCTAGATAACAGGTTTACTCAGTGATGTTCATGATAATAATCTATATATATAAAGCTGAAGTTGTCTGTGTGTGTGTGTGGGTGGGTGTGTGTGTGTGTGTGTGTGTGTGTGTGGCAGGTTTGGCAGCCTTCAACTAAATCTATCTCTTCCGAGACCCTGCTGCGCAACTTGACCAAAATTGAGAGTATGATAGAAGAAGGCTTGCTCTTCATTCCGTAGCAGAAAAATTCAAATCGGACCAAAAATTATTTACATCAAAAAGGTGCTTTTTGTCTATGAAAATCCCTATTTTTTGCGATTTGATGACTGCTGTGTCGCCATTTTTCGGTGTATTTCAACTAGAAATATGTTCACTTAAAGAGAATAACAAGCTACATAATGCAAAATTTTTACTTTTCAAAAATTCCAATTCTAAAGGGTCGAAAAGAATTTTTTTGAGTTGTCATTGGTTTTGAGCGAACAACGGATCAACTGATCCAATGCACGTTACGAGCAAACACGAGCATTGCCACACTATATTTTTATTCATAGATTGAAACTATGTCAAAACTTTGTTAATGAGACATCAAAGTCTGCCTTTTTAAGCGCAACTAAAAAACTAACCCGAGCAACGCCGCGCTATGCTGCTAGTAATACAATAAATTTCTTATATTGCGAGTTTATTATTTTTTAACTGCAGTTTTCAGTTTGAGTAAAGGCTTGAAGAAATTGTAGAAAAATTTGTTGAAGAGAATGCACACTGCAGGGCTGGAAAAAGGGGCGCGTACTGTCAGTCTAGGAGAAGGAATATAGATTCTAGAGATGCGAAGGACTCACAATGAAGATTGTAGAGCGGAGAGAAGGGGCGCACTTTATGGAGCTGAGAGAATAGAATGTATTTCGAAGAGCTAAGAAAAGAGAGCGCATGGAAAAGTAGTGCACGTTGTAAGGCCATGAGAAGAGTGTGGACTTTGCAGAGCTAAGAAAAGGAGATGGAAATTGTAATACAGTGAGAAATTGGCACACATTGTAAGGGTAAAAGAAGGATTGCAAATTGTAATGCTGAGGAAAGATGTTGCATATTGTAGGGATGTAAGAAGAGGGAACACTTTGTAGAGCTAAGAAAAGGAAATGCACGTTGGAGTACTGGGAGAATGTGGAACACATTGTAGAGCTAAGAAAAAGGAGTACACATCGTAGCGCTGGGAGAAGGTGACCCAAATTGTAGAGTTAGGAAAAGGTGACGCTCACCGTAGACCTAGGTTTTGGAGCTAAATATCTAACACCAGTATTGGTCACCAATTTTTGAAAGAAAATGTATTGCAATCTAATCATATGTGTGAATATTTTTTTCTAGTTTATGGTCAGCATTTAAATATATTTTATAACTATTGTAGTCAAGTCACAAATATCTTAAATATATTTAGTTGCTATCTGTATGTATAAATGTATGAACATATCTTTGTAGACATGAGATCAGTGTCTAAAAATATATTACACAAACAGTTACTATGTAATTATGTATGAGAACATATTTCAATTGCATCCTGTTTTTGTTTTTTTTTTAAATTTTCAGTTTTTCATGTGACCTGTAAGATCTGCTAGCTTCTGATGTGAGGCAAGAGTTGAGCCAATATTTTATTATTTAGTAATACTATTTCTAAATAGTATTACTATTTTGTAATATCATTATCAAATAGTAATACTATTCAGAATTATTATTATTATTATTATTATTATTATTATTGAGTGAGAGAGCAGGGCATGCCAGCAAAGTGACACAGGTAAAATATACGAAGCCCAGTATACCCATCATGAATACCCGTCTGATAAGGGTACACTAGGCACATGCATCACAACCATATGTGCGCGACATGGTGATCTCATATCAAGATAAACAGCACATGACCTTGCAGGTGGGGCCCAGTTAGAATTTTCTTCTGGTCGAGTATATTATTATTATTACTGTTGGTGTTGTTGTTGTTGTTGTTGTTGTTGTTGTTGTTGTTGCTACTAAATGATAATAGTCGTGATACTAGTTACTACTTAAATAAACAGTAATTAATAATTAACCAAGTAACTGGATAAAAAAAATGTCTGATTGATCAGAATACTCGATCACGGATGACCTAATGTTAAGCAACATTGCTAAAAATGCAAATTTTCGAAAACAAAATTAGAAATAAAAAAATTATACGCAAAAACCTATAGAACATTTGGAGAAAAAAAAAACGGATTTTCTTCAACAATCAATGTCAAACCATTTGTACTTCTTGCTTTCCGTATTTTCTGAGATTTCGGAGCAGAGATTCAAGCAAGTAATCAATCAATCAGAGTGACAAACGCAACAGGGGAAAACTAGGCAAAAAATTGGTGACAAAGTCTTTCGATGGTTTTATATGTTGGAAGGAGCGAATAATAATTCACGATGTTTAGACTCTCAGGTTAGTTCTGCTCAAGAAAACCTCTAGTCAAAGCGTTCGAGCTATGGCAACTCATCAATTTGTTTACTGACTCATTGGTCCGGCGGAATAGTTTGACTGAGGAAGCATACATCGTCTAAAGGAGTCGGTGTTCTCCGATGACGAAAAACAACAGTGATCACCAGTTCATGCGTGTTCGTAATAGGCACGATTCATCGATGAAAGGGGATTCTGAGACATTTTAGTGTCTCATCGGTCAAACATACCTTATCGGACCGCTTTAAGTGGTATTTAAAGAAGTTGGTAAGGTTTTGCTTGTTTGATTAATTTTAGAAGAAAAAAAAAACAACTAGATTCAGGCACTAAGCTTTTCATAATATTACCTATAACATGCGGCGGCGAGCTGGCAGAATCGTTAGCACGCCGGGCGAAATGCTTAGCGGGATTTCGTCTGCCGCTACGCTCTGAGTTCAAATTCTGCCGAGGTCGACTTTGCCTTTCATCCTTTCGAGGTCGATTAAATAAGTACCAGTTACGCACTCGGGTCGATATAATCGACTTAATCCGTTTGTCTGTCCTTGTTTGTTCTCTCTGTGTTTGGCCCCTTGTGGGTAATAAAGAAATAGGTATTTCGTCTGCCGCTATGTTCTGAATTCAAATTCCGCCGAGGTTGACTTTGCCTTTTATCCTTTCGAGGTCGGTAAAATAAGTACCAGTTGCGTACTGGGGTCGATCTAATCGACTGGTCCCCTCCCCCAAAATTTCCGGCCTTGCGCCTATAGTAGAAAGGTTATTTTCATTCAGCTTCAAGTATTTTATTTCTGAATGTTTATATTGTTCTGAAGGTACAGTATGACCAACTAGTTAAAAAAAAAGAAGCTCTGTTTGAAAATTCGAGATCATAGGTTCGATCCTACCGCGTGGCATCTAAGGCCGATGTCATTTTCTTTGGTTTCTGGTCGACCCATTCCCTCGTCAGAATACAATTGACTAGACGGAAAGCGAATAGAAACCTATCGAATGGAATGTCACTGTCAATCAAAATATACTTTACTGCTAATTACGTCAAGGGTGGACGTAAAGGGCAGCTAATTCAGTCGGTCAAACAACTCACGACGAACGACGGAGAGCCACTACACTACAACAGCTGTCACTACATTGTTACCGGCTAAATTCCAACTAGAGATTTATTGCCAAATAATTTCTCGATATTTAAAGGTGTGGTACCCTCTGTTTTGTTGTTATTGTCATTGTTTTATACAATATCTGTCTTGATAATGTCTTTAAAGAAACAACAACAACAAAACGACAAAAAACGAAAACAAACAAACCTATCCAAATAGATTAATTAAAGAGTGAGAGTGGGTCAAGTCCTTCCAGTATCTCCTCTTCGTAGATTAACTAAACTGCAGGCGGCATATGGTCTTCAGGTTTTCCAAAATAAAATTCTCTCTCAGTCTCGAAACATCATGACAATATAATAATGTAATTTGCGGTGGAGATATATACACAACGATAACAATGTAACGAGGCTGACTAACAAATCAGACGGCTAAAATGTGCGGCTTAATGGTGGTGAAGTAATACGGGATCGAGATAATAATAATAATGCATTTTATAGACGCTTGGGCAGACGTGAATGATAATGCTGCTGGTGGTTGTTGTAGTTATGGTTGTTTTTGTTGTTGTTGTCGGGGTGGTGGTGGTGGAAGTGGATGTTGCAAAAAACGAACGAGAATTTAATATTTTTTGACATAATCAATGAAATCTAAAAACCAAGTATGCCTAACCGTCGGAGATGAGCGTTGGTTAGTTCGATTATCGTTTTCCACGCAATTAATCTTCGCTTTATGGTGTGTATTTACGAAACACGTACACACACACACACACACACACACACACACCTTCATTCCGGCAATGTCAACTGACTGTTGGATGAAGCCTCAGAGTGCAGTTGTCGACTGAACTATACAGGTTGTAGGTCAACCCTAGATTGGATAAGAAGTCAATTGGTCCGCTGATTAACCCTGACCATCTGTGTGTGTTGTGTGTGTGTGTGTGTGTGTGTTGTGTGTGTGTGTGTGTGAGTGTGTGTGTGTGGTGTGTGTGTGTGTTGTGTGTGTGTGTGTGTGTGTGTGTGTGTGTTGTGCGCGCGCGTGTGTGTGAAACGGGAAATTTTTTTTCATCAGCTGTACTGTCCCAAACTTAGGAATATTTGTAGTTTCGATGCTAACGACAGTTCTACTTTTACGTAGTATGCGCCAACAATCCTAGATACAGTTGTTAAGGACAGATTCAGTGAAGACGGTACATGCAAGACATGGAAAAGAAAATATAAATATAGAAAATAGTTCACAGAAAACTACAGGGACGGAGACAACACATAGAACATACAACACAAAAAAACTGGCATGGATCGACCAAAACCTTATGAGTGAATTTGGTAGGAGGTTGTGTGGAAGCTTGTCGTGTATATATATAATATATACATACATACATATTTATCATATATATATATCTTTTATCTCTTATTTGTTTCAGCTATTAGACTGAAGTCGTGCTAGAGCACCGCCTTGATTTTTTTTGTTTTTTTGGGGGGGTGGGGGACCAAATGAATCGACCCTGTACTTATTATTTAAGTCTCGTACCTGGCACTTATTCTATCGGAATCTTTTGCCGAACCGCTATGTTACGAGAACGCAAAGACACAATTACTGGGTGTTAAGCGGTGATGGAGGGGGAGTGGTCAAACACACACGAAGACACACACGCACACACATACATACAATATATATATATATATTCATACATACATACATGCATAAATACATTCATACACACATACATGCATACACACATATATGTGTGTGTGTATGTTACACGTGAAAATTTCCCAGCGTATCCCACTATTGGCAATATACGACGGGCTTCTTTCAGTTTCTGTCTACCAAATCCACTCAAGGTTCTGGTTGGCCCGAGAAGTTACTTACCTAAGGTGTCACGCAGTGGGATGAACCCAGAACCATGTGGTTGGGAAACAAGCTTCTTACCAACCAAGCAACCATGTCTATATATATATATATATATATTATATATATATATATATATATATATATATATAAAATATAAACGGCAGTTTGTCTGTGTGTGTTTCTGTGTGTCTGTTGGTGGTTGTACCCTCACCCTGACCACTGGCTTTCAACCGATTCTGATGAAACTTGACACCACAATAGCCCAATGTCATTATTCAAAACTAACGCAGCGAAAATTTTGAAAAGTTCCCCCTCTTGAAAAAAAATCGATAAATTCGACATGGGGTCGAGAATCAGAAACACAAACCACAGACTGTCTAGGGGACGCAACTCCACCTTTTTAACTCTCAAAAATAAATTTACCATAATTTTTTTCCATTGTTTGCTATTTTTTGGCTATAACTCTCTAAAAATGCTTTATTAGTTATTTCCTTACAAACCCGAGCAACGCCGGGCATACTGCTAGGATATATCTATATATATATATATATAAATATATATATTTATACATACATGTATACATATACATACATATATATATATATATATATATATATATATATATATATATATATATATAATAATAAATATATATATATATACAATATGTATACATACATACATATATATACAAGATATGTATGTATGTTTGTATGTATGTATGTATGTATGTTGTATACACCTCCTGGTTGCGATGGGTAAATTGTCGCTCTTTTATATATTTTTTTATTTTACGCATGCACATTGTTTGTTTTTTGATTTTGTCAACTACACAATGTAGTATATATATATATATATATATATATATATGTCGGGCTACTTTCAGATTCCGTCTATAAAATCTATTCACAAGTCTTCGATCGACCAGTAACTATAGTAAAAGACACTTGTCCAATATTGCCGTGCAGTGAGACTGAACCCAAGACTACAGGGCTAGGAAGCAAGCTTCTTAACCACACAGCCATGTCTGCATCTAGCTACGCTTGTTTACTAAAAACAATTTTCTTTTTTTTTAATATATATATTTTTGCTTTTGACCCATGAATGACCTCTGATATCTCTGATTTGCCCTTTGACATTCTCCGGAAATAATTAACCTTTTTAATACTCCACTTATTATTTTCTTAGTAAATGGCCTTTGTTTAACCTTTTCGTATAATGTAAATGGTGTTTTTATTTTTTATTTTTAATCTGTGATTCACACAGATGACCTTTACACAAATCTCTATGTACTGGCTCCATTTGCTTGAAATAGAAGCCAAATCTCCTGCAGATCATACCCAATCGTGTTACACAAGGAAAAGACACACCAGATGGAGAATGTATTTTGATATTATACTAACAAAAAGAAATAAGATATAATAAACCTAATGGTTACGGCTAGACGACATTTGATGGGAAATTTCGATCAGGATGGATCTGATATTGGTTTAACTTTGGCACGAGGCCAGCAATTTCAGGGGAGGGGGTAAGTCGATTATATAGCCCCCAAACACCAACCCACCAGTGTTCTACTGGTATTTATTCTATCGATCTCGAAAAGCAAAAAAATCGACCTCGGAAGAATTTTGAACTCAGAACGCCGCAAAACGTTTTGGAACGGCGTGCTAACGATTCTGCCAGCCCGCCGCCTTGGAAATTGATCAGATGTTAAAAATAACTTCATCATCGTCGTCGTCATCATCATCATCATCATCATCATCATCATCATCATCATCATCATCATCATCATCATCAAGAACACA
>NC_043007.1:35523772-35531272 GCF_006345805.1 Octopus sinensis
TTCCAATCTATTTTATTAATGTGTGAAATTTCTTCATAATTATTCACTTCCTTCTTCCTTCCCACCCCTCATACAAAAGAATAAAACATGATGAATCATCGATTGTGTGTGTGTGTGTATGTGTGTGTATACATATATGTATGTATGTGTGTGCGTGTATATATGTATATATGTATATATATATATATATATATTATATATATATATATATATATACATATACATATAAATTTACATATACGTATATATATATGTGTGTGTGTGTGTGTGTGTGTGTGTGTGTGTGTGTGTGTGTGTGTGTGTTAGAAAAAAATTCGAAAATGTTCTGCACCTGCCAGAATAGATAATATACAAATTGTAAATTTCTTTCTTTAATTTTTTATTGATTTATTTTTTTATTTAATAATTTTTTATAAGTTTGAATTTAGATATCTTGTAAAACAAAAACGAAAAGAAAAAAATAGATAAAAGAATAGAATTGTAGCAATAGAAATTACGGAATGAAAAAATATTTGATAAAGAAGTCTAACTTCATTGATAAAATATACCGAATCCAAAAAAGAATTTCGAAAATTACTAAATTAGCCATCAGTGTCAGAAAACTGTCTGCGATTATAATACTAGAGCTAATACTTCGCCCGGTTTAACGCTTTAGTTTTAAGTTTGGAGCGACTTAAGTGGAGTCCACTACACTGCAAGCGTCCCCGCACGTCTTTAATCTAAGAATTCAACAAGTCGACATCTTGAAGTGTTGTTTCCGTTACTACAGCTATCCATAAGTGGTGGGTTTTTTTTTTTTTTACCTTCCTTTCCTCCTCTACCTCAGCACCTTTCTCGGATACTCTGTAAAACGGTTGCTGTGGTCCTTTTTTTTCCTGTGACGGCGCCATGTATCGAATGAAGAAGAAGGAGGAGGAGAGGTAGAGGAGGGTGACGACCGCGTTAAGGAAGAGGAGCACGAGAAGGTAGACGAGAAAGAAGAGGGGACTGAGAGAGAAGGAGGCGGAGGAGGAGGAGAAGAGGAAGAGGAGAAGAGGAAGAGGAGAAGGGGAAGAGGAGAAGAGGAAGAGGAGAAGTGGAAGAAGAAGGAGTAGGAGTAGGAAAGAGGAGAGAGGAGAAGAAGAAGAGAGAAGAAGAGAAGAAGAAGAAGAAGAAGAGAAGAAGAAGAAGAAGAAGAGAGAAGAAGAAGAAGAAGAAGAAGAGAAGAAGAAGAAGAAGAAGAGAGAAGAAGAAGAAGAAGAAGAAGAAGAAGAAGAAGAAGAAGAAGAAGACGAAGAAGAAGAAGAAGAATTCTGTGTTCTGAATTATTTCCATTTCTTGGAATAATTTTTTTGTACAATAGATAAGTGGAAAAAAAATAAGGAATATATATGAGTACAAGAATATGATGTAAAGAAAAGGGGTTCTTTTGCAAGATGAATTGACAGGAATGGGAAATTAATATTGTCAATAGTAATGGCAAATATATTGGCCGGTATTCTTCTCTACTCTAGGTACAAGGCCCGAAGTTTATCGACCCCAAAAGGATGAAAGGCAGAGTGGACCTCGGCAGAATTTGAACTCAGAACGTAAAGACAGACGAAATACCTATTTCTTTACTGCCCACAAGGGGTTACACACAGAGAGGACAAACAAGGACAGACAAAGGGATTAAGTCGATTACAACGACCCCAGTGTGTAACTGGTACTTAATTTATCGACCCCGAAAGGATGAAAGGCAAAGTCGACCTCGGCGGAATTTGAACTCAGAACGTAGCGGCAGACGAAATACCTATTTCTTTACTACCCGCAAGGGGCTAAACACAGAGAGAACAAACAAGGACAGACAAACGGATTAAGTCGATTACATCGACCCCAGTGCGTAACTGGTACTTATCTACTCGACCCCGAAAGGATGAAAGGCAAAGTCGATCTCAGCGGAATTTGAACTCAGAACGTAGCGGCAGACGAAATACCGCAATGCATTTCGCCCGGCGTGCTAACGTCTCTGCCAGCTCGCCGCCTTAGAGCAGAAAAATATTGCGAGACTTTTAAGCCAACGCTCTAACGATTCTACCAGTCCGTTGCCTTAAAGAATTCTTTCTGCTATAAGCAAGAGGCCTGGAATTTTGTTAGGAAGGGTTAGTCAATTACATCGATCCCAGTACTTAAATAGTACTTATTTTATCGATTCCGAAATGACGAAAGACAAAGTCGACTTTGACAACATTTGCATCCAGAACATAATACACGGCTCATACACTCCTTTCCATACACTTTCTGCAACATTGTGTAGGCCTCTGAGCACGTATCGCCATGAGAACTTTCTCTGTCATGGTCAATGCGACGATCATACGCTACACACGTTCCTTCCAAGCATTGCTGTAAACAGCAGAAGTGAGTTAGAACGTTAAAACTTAGTGCGCATGCACAGCATAGTTCTAGGTTAATCTTTGCCAAGTGACATTACTCTGCGTGCTTTAGCTTTGTTAGTATGGCAACAATCCGGATACTTATTGACGAGGCCTCGTATAGATCAACAAAATTCAATTTTTTTCTTGTCCCGAAGACGAACTGGGATTTTTACAAAGATTACAAAACATTTAATGACCTGTAGAGGCACCGTATTTCGTTATGCAACCAGGGACACCGTATTCCGTTATGCAACCATTATATACTTCAAAGTATATTAAAAGCTTTATAAGTAAAAAATGTGTTCTACTGTGTTAGCAGTGCTATTAAATCACTTGTTAAGTGTATCTCTACAAATCATAGCTGGCTATGGTTTCTATAGAAAATTTGTAGAGAAAACTTTAACAAAAAAATTTATTTCCAAAAATTATAATTATTGCCATTATTCTTTTAGCTCAGCTTTTGTTGTAACTCCTGGAGTTTTTGCATACGTAGTGTACTTCCTACCTTCAGCCTACGGTAATATACTATCTGTTCTTTTCAACAATCTAATACTTTCCAGATGATTCTGTATGGTAATGTTACAAGTCTTGCATCAGACTAATAGAAAAAAAATATATGACATTCTATGACAATTATTGCATCACCCTAATAAAAAGAAAAGAATATGACATACCACATGACAATTATTGCATCAGCCATATGCGCATGGTATATTGCAAAAGACTTTTTGGGGGGAATTGTTGTATTATCAGTAAACTGAAATCGAGAAGTAATTGGTTTAATATGTTATTGCTTCATCGAATATTGTGGATTGTGTTAACACTACATTTAACTATTTAAAATGACTTGCAATTACATGAAAAAAAAAAGCAAAAAAAGCTAACCTGAAGATTTTGTTACGTCTGCAGAAATTCACTCCTAAGTAGAAAATGTAAAATTAACACAGTAATAAGAAAATCGTGGCCATCTATATTTTGTTTGCGTGTTAAGGCGGCGAGCTGGCAGAAACATTAGCACGCCGGGCGAAATGCGTAGCCGTATTTCGTCTGCCGTTACGTTCTGAGTTCAAATTCCGCCGAGGTCTACTTTGCCTTTCATCCTTTCGGGGGCGATTAAATGAGTACCAGTTACGCACTGGGGTCGATATAATCGACTTAATCCGTTTGTCTGTCCTTGTTTGTCCTCTCTGTGTTTAGCCCCTTGTTGGTAGTAAAGAAATATATATTTTGTTTGTAAGTACAGTTTAGCTGAATATCTAAGAAATAAGTTTGTTTTGCAGGCATGAGGTCCGGGTTCGATCCTGCAATATAGCATCACAAGCGAATGTCATTTTTTACAGCCTCAGGTGGATGCAAACCCTGTGAGACGAAAACTGGGCAGGCGGAAGTTGTTTAAATGTCCATCAGGTAAATTGCACTTGTAACTCAAATGTAATAGCCATGTCTTATACTGTATCACACTGAATATGTCTGAGAATTATGCTAAGTTTACACGTGTCTGTTGAATGCCCAGTCACTGACACATTAATTCAGGAGCAGGTAATTCAGTTGATCGAATAACTGAATCCTCATCGTAAAAACGACGGAGATCCACCATATTTTGCTGACAAAATAGTCAAGATAAGAGACACCCGCTCCTTCAAATTTATTACGACTATTCTTTTCAGAGAGTTTTAAAATGTCGATAAATGGTTTGCTGAGGTTCCAGCCTTTTATAACACTTATGGCATGAAGACAATTCAAAGATCACAACAATGTCTGCTGTTTCTGCTAAAAAGTAGAATTCAAAAATAAAAAGAATACATTATTTTAATCGCCAGTTCTATGGCTACCCCATATGGTGATGGAATTTTCATTCTATAGACCCCCTCAAAGATATGTCCTATCTTCAGATTCAGTAAACGAGGAGCGTTAGGTGTCTCGTAATCCGTGTTTTTTTAAGTGAATCTATAGAGCTATGTAAGTGGAGGCACATGGCCTAGTGGTTAGAGCAGTAGACTCGCGGTCGAGGGATCGCGGGTTCGAATCTCAGACCGGGTGATGTGTGTATTTATGAGCGAAACACCTAAACTCACGTGGCTCCGGCAGAAGGTAATGGCGAACTTCTGCTGACTCTATCGCCACAACTTTCTCTCACTCTTTCTTCCTGCATCTTGCAGCTCACCAGCGACGGACCGGCGTCCAGTCCAGGTGGGGAACCTATATGCCAAGGAAACCGGGAAACCGGCCCTTATGAGCCAGGTGTGGCTCGATAAGGAACACACAAATATAGAGCTATATAAACTTCTTTAAGATAAATCAAATGATTTTGTAAGAGAGCTAAATTGATCAAAAGTTAAAGCAGAACTTCAAAGTTCAAGGCTAAAGCAATATAATCTACTTGCTTACACACGATCATATTTATGGTCTCGTGGAACGTATCAACTCAAATCACAATCCAACCGAAAGAAGACTCTCTTTTACTCTTTTACTCTTTTACTTGTTTCAGTCATTTGTCTGCGGCCATGCTGGAGCACCACCTTTAGTCGAGCAAATCGACCCCGGGACTTATTCTTTGTAAGCCCAGTACTTATTCTATCGGTCTCTTTTTGCCGAACCGCTAAGTGACAGGGACATAAACACACCAGCATCGGTTGTCAAGCAATGCTAGGGGGACAAACACACATACAAAAAAACACTCACACACATACACATATATATATACATATATACGACAGGCTTCTTTCAGTTTCCGTCTACCAAATCCACTCACAAGGCATTGGTCAGCCCGGGGCTATAGTAGAAGACACTTGCCCAAGATGCCACGCAGTGGGACTGAACCCGGAACCATATGGTTGGTTAGCAAGCTACTTACCACACAGCCACTCCTGCGACTATTCGTAGATTCTTCAAAACTTAGTTGAAAATGCAGTTTCAGTCACATTAGTATTTTGTTGCCATGAATTCCTATAGGATGTCCTGCTTTTATGAAAGAAACGCGAAAATAATAAGCAATTTGTGGTATTCTATGAATTATGATAATCATCAATGGATATTTGAAATGAATTGAAAGTTGTAGGGTTTTTGTTTGGACTGCAATCTGAAAGAGAGAGAGAGAGACCCCCTTCGGTCATGACTGAAGGGGGTCACCTAAAAAGTTACCCTTCCAGGCACAAGTCCGGGCAAGGTTGTTTATGGAAGACCAGCAGTCGCCTATGCATACCAGTCTCCCCTCTCCACACCACTGATGTTATCCAAGGGAAAGGCAAAGGGGCCGATACAGCTTGGCACCCGTGACGTCGCAACTCATTTCTACAGCTAAGTGGACCGGAGCAGCGTGAAGTAAAGCGTCTTGCTCAAGAACACAACATGCAGCCCTGTCTAGGATTTCGAACTCACAACCTCACAATCGTTAGCTCGACGCTCTAACCACTGAGCCATGCGCCTTCACGGACTGCAATCTGGTTCTACAAAATACTGCTGCGTTTTATTTGAATAGAACAGTTGCGCTAGGGATTCAAATCAGATCCAGATAGAATAGCCTAAAATAAAATGTCTTGAACTTATTTTGAGCTGTTGATGAGCTTACGGCTGTCTTTAAAAAGATTTGCACATATGTTAGTATTTTTCCCCAAAAAACACACATTCTTCTACTCTTTTAAGAAGCACTCCGTCGGTTACGACGTTGAGGGTTCCGGTTGATCCGAATCAACGGAACAGCCTGCTCGTGAAATTAACGTGTAAGTGGCTGAGCACTCCACAGACACGTGCACCCTTAACGTAGTTCTCGGGGATATTCAGCGTGACACAGAGAGTGACAATGCCGACCCTTTGAAATACAGGTACAACAGAAACAGGAAGTAAGGGTGAGAGAAAGTTGTGGCGAAAGAGTACAGCAGGGATCACCACCATCCCCTGCCGGAGCGTCGTGGAGCTTTTAGGTGTTTTCGCTCAATAAACACTCACAACGCCCGGTTTGGGAATCGAAACCGCGATCCTATGACCGCGAGTCCGCTGCCCTAACCACTGGGCCATTGCGCCTCCACTCTTCTACTCTACCATACTTTTTGTGTCTTACTTCTTAAACCTTCGTTATTAAATTTAGTTATGTTACTCTCAAAATTAATTCCTAAACCCATGTTTCCCTTTTCTGTCTGTCCTTAAAATCCCTACCTCCATTCTTTACTTTCATTATAATAGTTCTCCTCATATTTATTCACTTAAACCTGTACCTTAGCAACTACGTAAACACTGAAATATAATCAATTACTCCGTTTTATTTACTTACATTTCAAGTAATTATATTCTTTCTATATTTTTTTTACTTATTCTTGCTATTCCCAATTATATTTTCATATTAGGATCTTCCTTTTTATCTTATTTTATCGATCGTTATTTCCTTTTACCTCCAATATCTTTTCTTACTTCATCCAATTATTTTAATTTTTTTTTTTTCTGAATCGTTTTAACGCTTGATAAAAACTGTATAATTCTTTCTTTTTCCTTTTTCTTTATCGTTCGAAATTTACCCAATATAACACTTCAGCACTTCAGGTTATGTACCGAACCAATACACTACTCAAAATAGAATGGCACATTCATCCATCTTCACAATATTCCTCTCAATTCCAATTTTTTCAATTTAATTGCTTTTAGTTATTTTGAAAAGAAAAAGTTCAATCCCCATTAAATGTTCTCCTTCTTTCTACTAATTCTATCCTTCATAAAATTCTCCCATATATATATATATGTGTGTGTGTGTGTGTGTACATATGTATGTATGCGTGTGTGTGTGTATGTCTATGTATTATTTATACATACATGGATGGATGTATATATCAGGCTGAGTAAAAAGTAAGCAACGTTTTGAAACATGAAATAGATCACTATATATTTCAACAATGCGAAAATTTTATAAACTGGGATTTTCAGAAAGGGAAATAGACAGGATGATTCGTACATTACAAGTCCAATCTGTGAGTGGAAAAGTAGAAATATGCAAGACTTTTCTCAAGTTCAAAACGTGAATTTGTTTGTGTTAACTACATCCCAAAGATGGAGCCGTGTATCTTTGTTGGAAACCGGCTCCCTCCTCAGTGGAAGATTTATAATAAAAAAAAAAAGACTT
>NC_043007.1:35533772-35648772 GCF_006345805.1 Octopus sinensis
CTTTTCCATCGCTACAGTTTTATATAGCCCATGTTCCTCGAAGCTGTCTAGTATCATACCTATTTCTTTATTACCCACAAGGGGCTAAACACAGAGGCGACAAACAAGGACAGACATAGGTATTAAGTCGATTACATCGACCCCAGTGCGTAACTGGTACTTAATTTATCGACCCCGAAAGGATGAAAGGCAAAGTCGACCTCAGCGGAATTTGAACTCAGAACGTAACGCAGACGAAATACCGCTAAGCATTTCGCCCGGCGTGCTAACGTTTCTGCCAGCTCGCCGCTGTCTAGTATCATACCTACTTCACTCAAGTAGCCTCGACCTACTCCTCTCTGCACCTCTCGTTATTCTTGTTGGGCCTAACCCCTCTCAATACCCAGCACTAGCCACTATGTCAATTCTTTACTCCCTAAACTATCTTACTCTTGGAATTGTCTTTTTGTTTATGTCATTTCTGCAGGTGTCAGTCGACAGCGATTTAAACAGAACATAAACAGAACAGTCTTGGCAGGCTCTTCTTCCAGACTCAGCAACAAGAGGCCATTTTAGTTAGTTATGTATACTACTAGCTTCCCAAGTCTTTTAATCTCATTCTATTACATTTCTGGACCGTATTTCCCAAGCATACAAGTCGACGCAGTATAAAGCGTAGACATATAGTGTATACATTCAGATATCACCACTATCTCTCCACTTTGCCTTTCATCCTTTCGGGGTCGATAAATTAAGTACCTATTTCTTTATTACCCACAAGGGGCTAAACACAGAGGGGACAAACAAGGACAGACATAGGTATTAAGTCGATTACATCGACCCCAGTGCGTAACTGGTACTTAATTTATCGACCCCGAAAGGATGAAAGGCAAAGTCGACCTCGGCGGAATTTGAACTCACAACGTAAGTACCAGTTACGCACTGGGGTCGATAGCGTAGACATATAGTGTATACATTCAGATATCACCACTATCTCTCCATATCCTGCTGCAGTTTTGGTCCTCCAATTTTGTTTTGGTGTATAAGTCGACCTACCTTTTATAACTATAAATATTAGTTTGAAAAATTCGATTTGTATGCTGGAAAATACGGTAACTACAATAACTTGAACCCGCTTCTAACTTCTAGTTTCTTAATCTTATCAGAGCTTAGGGTGGTGAGCTGGCAAAATCGTTTGCACGCCGGGCAAAATGCTCAACGGTATTTTGTCTATCGCTTCTTTCTGTGCTCAAATTCTTATTTCTTTACTGCCCACAAGGGGCTAAACATAGAGGGAACAAACAAGGACAGACAGACGGATTAAGTCGGTTACATCGACCCCAGTGCGTAACTGGTACTTATTTAATCGACCCCGAAAGAATGAAAGACAAAGTCGACCTCGGCAGATATTTGAACTCAGAACATAGCGGCAGACGAAATACCGCAAAGCATTTCTGCCTTGCGCTCAAATCTGAGCTCAAATACTGCCGAGATCGACTTTGCCTTTCCTCTTTTCAGGGTCGCTAAAATAAGTATCAGTTGAACACTGGGGTCGATGTAATCTCCTTTCCTGAAACTGCTGGCCTTGTACTAAAATGTGAAACCAATATCATCAGAGGTGTCTTGTATTAAGCTTTGTACAACCCAGTATCTTACCAGGACTCATACTTAGAACATTTTCAGTTTCACACGCTAGAGATCAGATCTACTTCATTAATAATATATTATTAATACAATATTATAAGGATTATAAACCACAACATTAAACCATTACCAATCTTCTATAAAAGATGTATCTCAAATGTCAAACAAGCTATAAATAATAGCTGATAATATATAGGATTAAGAACTCCTGACACAGAAAAAAAGAAGTTGGAAAGTTACCTGTGAGACTTGAACCCATATCTACTGTAACCCAACGAATATGCGTAATTCGTGTCCCACGGTTAACTTACCACTTTTATTCTCACGTCTTTCATCCCTCCGGAATCGATATATTAAGTACCAATCAAGCAGTGAGGTTAATACTGGATGGAAGCACTCCGTCGGTTACGACGATGACGGTTCCGGTTGATCCGAATCAACGGAACAGCCTGCTCGTGAAATTAACGTGTAAGTGGCTGAGCACTCCACAGACACGTGCACCCTTAACGTAGTTCTCGGGGATATTCAGCGTGACACAGAGAGTGACAAGGCTGACCCTTTGAAATACAGGTACAACAGAAACAGGAAGTAAGAGTGAGAGAAAGTTGTGGTGAAAGAGTACAGCAGGGATCACCACTATCCCCTGCCGGAGCGTCGTGGAGCTTTTAGGTGTTTTCGCTCAATAAACACTCACAACGCCCGGTCTGGGAATCGAAACCGCGATCCTATGACCGCGAGTCCGCTGCCCTAACCACTGGGCCATTGCGCCTCCACCAATACTATCAACTAACTCCCTCCCATCAAATTTGTTGCCTTGTACTTAAATTAGAAACAATTATCATTACCCGTACGTTAGGGCGGCGAGCTGGCAGAAACGTTAGCGCACCGGGCGAAATGCTTTGCGGTATTTCGTCTGCGTTACGTTGTGAGTACAAATTCCGCCGAGGTCGACTTTGCCTTTCATCCTTTCGGGGTCGATAAATTAAGTACCAGTTACGCACTAGGGTCGATGTAATCGACTTAATACCTATGTCTGTCTTTGTTTGTCCCCTCTGTGTTTAGCCCCTTGTAGGTAATAAAGAAATAGAAATAGGTATTTCGTCTGCCGTTACGTTCTGAGTTCAAATTCCGCCGAGGTCAACTTTGCCTTTCATCCTTTCGGGATCGATTAAATAAGTACCAGTTACGCACTGGGGTCGATATAATCGACTTAATTCGTTTATCTGTCCTTGTTTGTCCCCTCTGTGTTTAGCCCCTTGTCGGTAGTAAAGAAATAGTTATTTCGTCTGCCGCTACGTTCTGAGTTCAAATTCCACCGAGATGACTTTGCCTTTCATCCTTTCGGTGTCGATTAAATAAGTACCAGTTACGCACTGGGGTCGATATAATCGACTTAATCCGTTTGTCTGTCCTTGTTTGTCCCTTCTGTGTTTAGCCCCTTGTGAGTAGTAAAGAAATAGGTATTTCGTCTGCCACTACGTTCTGAGTTCAAATTCCGCCGAGGTCTACTTTGCCTTTCATCCTTTCGGGGTCGAGTAAATAAGTACCGGTTACGCACTGGGGTCGATATAATCGACTTAATCCGTTTGTCTGTCCTTGTTTGTCCCTTCTGTGTTTAGCCCCTTGTGGATAGTAAAGAAATAGGTATTTCGTCCGTCTTTACGTTCTGAGTTCAAATTCCGCCGAGATCGACTTTGCCTTTCATTCTTTGAAGATCAGTAAGTTAAGTACCAGTGAAACACTGGGTCGATATAATCGACTCAACTCCTTCCTTAAATGTCAAGCATTGTGCCTATTACAGAAAGGCTTATTACACAGGTTTACAAAAATGTTTTTATGCTCTGGGGCAAGGATATGGGTAGGTGTTTTTTCACTAATTTTGATGTGTTGAATTCAATTTTCTGAACAGTTTTGCTCCTCCACCACCTCTAGAATGTTGGTTTTTCTCATATCCCATTTTAATTATACTGCATATAAATTCAAGATATATAATGCGTTTATTTCATCTGTTACAAAGGCATATTACAGAAAATAAACAGCATAGATACAGAACATTGATGGAACTCAATTACTTGGGTAATACAATACACACAAATCATAGTACAGCAGACAGTTAGAAGTGAGTTTTTTGGACGACCTTGCGTACTTTGCCTCTGGGATCTCACGCAAGGGCATCCAGCAAAAGTCCTCTATCATGCCGGTGTTCAACTTATCTTGGTAGTTATTCTCCATCTTAGTAACATCTTGGTGGAACCTTTCTCCATGCTCATCACTCACTGATCCGTGCTTCGGAGGGAAGAAGTTGAGGTGGCAGAGGAGAATTTTGAGTGACATTCGGTATCCCATATCCTCAGGAGAGTGTAACAACTTCTTGATACACTCTAGGTATATTTAAAAAAAATATTTTTGTTGCTTTTGTAAAATCTCAGAAAATAATTAAAAATTCACATTTTTTGTCAAATTATTTTGTTATATTTGTCTATCTATCCAACTGTAAGCATTTTAAATATTTCACTAGTAATCTAGTCCTCGTGTGTTACCAAGGAAGCCATGGCAGACTGACTTAAATGCTTCCCATACTCTCAGTTCCTTTAAGGTAAGAAGCTCCTCTCAAAGTCCTTATCCTTCAGCACTTCTCGGATCTGAGGTCCGACTAAGTTGCCCTCCTTGAGTTTAGTAAAATTCAGAGCTGGGAACAGAGTGCACAAGTGTTGGAAAGTAGCGCCATTTTTGTCTATGGCCTTCACGAAATTCTTCATTAAACCAAGCTTGATATGAAGAGGAGGAAGAAGCACCTTGTTCGTGCTTACCAGAGGTTTTTTTGGACACTGTGTTCAGCAGGCATGAAAGTTCTCCTAAATCCCCAGTCCTTCTGCTTCTGGTGCTTGGACACAGCCCGACTGTCCCAGAGACAGAGAAAGCAACAATACTTTGTGAAGCCCGCTTGTTTACCCATAAGGATCCCAATGACATTGAGGTCCCCGCAAAGACTAAACTGGTACTGGTTGTACTTGACCACTTCCAAAAGGAGTTCCATATTGTCATACGATTCCTTCAGATAGACTGAATAGGCAATGGGAAATGCTGGGGTATTTATTTCCATTGTGCAGGAGTACAGCCTTCAGACTTTGCTTGGAAGAGTCTATGAAAAGACGTCGATCTGGGGGACTGTGTAGGAAATCAAGGAAGGTGAACAAGCCGGAGACATCTGTGTAGTAGCACAACCTGTTTTCCGTGTCGGAAAATAAAGCAAAGTCCTGGTTCCGTGTCCTGAAACTAGTGTTACTTACATCTGCCTTGATCAGGTTCCACTGCTTAAGCCCGGGATGCCAGAAGCTCTGATTGCTGCTTAGACAGATACAAACCACGGGCCAGGTCATCTAGCTCTTCCTGCGCGATCCAGTGGGGCTCTTGCCACTTGCTCCTAAATAAACATTGTCTTCAAAAGAGATCGATTTGGAAGAATTTTCCCCTGAAGGCATTTCTTCATTTGATGCTGGAGTTGTAGGGACACTTATCTGAGTGGGGAACAGGTATCATAGTTGAGGTTGGGATATTTGATCTTTTTTTCTGGAAGAAGCATTGAAACCTGTCATATCTGTTAGACAAAATTAACAATCATCTGCATGGCTTCGTGACTGTCTCAAGGCCATAGGTACAGCTTAGAAAATCCATAATACAAGGCTGTTTTCTAAGTGAGAATAAAAAAAAGGCTGAGATGAGGAGGAACGATGAGTGTAAGGAAGGACATATTGAATAATGTACTCTTAGATACACTAAGGTTGATAATAATAAAATGATTACTTATTTAATCGACCCCGAAAGGATGAAAGGCAAAGTCGACCTTGGCGGAATTTGAACTCAGAACGTAGTGGCAGACGAAATACCTATTTCTTTACTACTCACAAGAGGTTAAACACAGAGGGGACAAACAAGGACAGACAAACGGATTAAGGCGATTGCATCGACCTCAGTGCGTAACTGGTACTTATTTAATCGACCCCAAAAGGATGAAAGGCAAAGTAGACCTCGGCGGAATTTGAACTCAGAACGTAGCGGCAGACGAAATACCGCTGAGCATTTCGCCCGGCGTGCTAACGTTACTGCCAGCCCACCGCCTCACAGCCGTTGTTGATCTTCTGACTAACGGAGTATTCTGCGTTTCAACACCACATCAACTTTTAAAAGGTAATAATTGTTACCTTTTGATTTATCTGTGTGTGTGTGTGTGTGTGTGTAAACCTGTGGGTTTGTTATTCCAAAAACAACCTAAAATGAATCTAAAACATATGTGAGATATTTTAAAGGTCGATGCTCATGAAACTGTACTTGGAGTCAAGTAAATACGAATAAATCTTTGAAATACAATGACTTTCGATCGTAAGATCGATTGTTAACATTCGCACAGGGTTCCAAAGTCCTGGAGAAGGTTCAATATTTTGCTAGTAAGTGTGTAAAAGTATGTCATTAAACCAGAAAGACGAATAGCAAAATCGACCCCCCGCACAATTTGAACTTACAACGTAGAGATAAAGCTATTGATTGAAGAACATTAATTTTTACGGTGGTTTACTATATTATACTCGTCCCTCTCAGATAATTTCTGCCTGGTCTTGACACCTTTCACAAGACTCGAGTCGATTGCAAATGTTATGCAAGGACAGTCAGACTCCCTGTATGCGGAATACCTCAAAGTGTAAGCTGCAGACGATAGAGGGCTTGATATGATTTGCGATTTAGAGAAATGCGCCAAGCAATCTTAAAGATATGAAAGAAAATAAGATATTAATATCATATTAGCGAAACAGAAATAAGAGACTTAGTCAAAACAAAGACTTATGAATACTTAAGAATTAATGAACTCGGCAGAGTGCAGCACAGACAGATGAGAGGAAAGGTTAGGTATGAATATTATAGACGCATTAGATTAATACTTTAAATACAACAGAAATATTATATTTAGCACGAATTAAAGAAGCTAGATGTATTTGGCGACTGGAAAGTCTATTATAAATTATCCACTGTAGGCCTACAGAAATATCTAAAAAGGAATAAGTGGAAAATATTATAAATAGATATAAAACATGAATAAAACAAAGAACTGCTTTTCTGTTTTTAAGAAAGCCGACAAATAGAAAAGAGAAGCTGAGGTAAGCTGAGACAGTTGTGTAGAGAAGGAAGAAACAACAGAAATTATTAAACGACTAAGAACTTAAGCGAAAATAAGATTATAAAATGTCGTGCTAAGAAGTCGGAGAGAAACGATGGTGCATGGCCGATAACTGACATGATTGAACAGAGAGAAAAAAAAAGGATGAATATAAGAAACACTTACACCGACTGAGAGATAGAAGACTTAAAGCTAAGACTGAAAGATTTGTGAGTCTGTGGTTCATAACGAAAACCTTCCTATCAGAAACTATTAAAACATGAAATGAAGCAGAATGCAAATTCTAACTTCAGAATATGTAAGATGGCTACGGGAAGGATTAAAAATAGATGCATAGGTTTCGTTTTCGCTTTCAAACCTCACATTCTAGTTATTTCTATTTTCAGATATTTAAATGTTAGTAATCACTCAATTTCTTTTTAGAGATAAAATATTGTCTCCTGAGACTGATACTTTGCTTGGAAATAACCTACTCTCTTGGTGATCCGTGACAGCAATATTTGGTCCATTGTTCTTAATCCCTTTGTCTTTATGGTTTGTACGCTCTAGTGTGTAACTACTTTGTCATTTTCGGGGATCTTTTGTAGTATATGTTTATACCATCTCTTTTATGTTCGGAATTTCATAACACCAATTATTGAGAAATTATCCAAATTTAATTATCTAAATGTAGATATCTCTTGAATGTGAGATTTGAACGTAGAAACAATACCTATGACATTGGCAAAGATTGAAAATAAATGCAGGTAAATGCATAACCAAAATCTTCAGGATTTACATACATAATAAATAAAAATAAATGCGCCCTTTTAAAGCCTAGCTCATGGGCCCGGTTTCCCGGTTTCTATGGTGTATGTGTTCTCCAGCTGGACGGGACGCCGGTCCATCTCAGCGTTACTCATTTTTGCCAGCTGAGTGGACTGGAGCAACGTGAAATGAAGTGTTTTGCTCAAGAACACAACCCGTCGCCCGGTCCATGAATAGAAACCACAATCTCACGACCATGATGCTGACACGCTAACCATTAAGCAACGCGCTTCACATTTGCACACATGCACAATGTATAGAAAATAACACTCCATACATATTAAGTAGAATACTTTTAATACAACAGAAAGCACACAAAGGCGCAGGAGTGGCTGTGTGGTAAGTAGCTTGCTTACCAACCACATCGTTCCGGGTTCAGTGCCACTGTGTGGCACCTTGGGCATGTGTCTTCTACTATAGCCTCGGGCCGACTGAAGCCTTGTGAGTGGATTTGGTAGACGGAAACTGAAAGAAGCCCGTCGTATATATATATATATATATATATATAATATATATATATATATATATATATATATATATATGCATGTGTGTGCGTGTTTGTGTGTCTGTGTTTGTCCCCCAAACATCGCTTGACAACCGATGCTGGTGTGTTTACGTCAAAAAAAAAAAGGCGGCGAGCTGGCAGAAACATTAGCACGACCGGGCAAAATGCTTAGCAGTATTTCGTCTGTCTTTATGTTCTGAGTTCAAATTCTGCCGAGGTCGACTTTGCCATTCATCCTTTCGGGGTCGATAAATTAAGTACTAGTTACGCACTGGGGTCGATATAATCGACTTAATCCGTTTGTCTGTCCTTGTTTGTCCTGTCTATGTTTAGCCCCTTGTGGGTAGTAAAGAAATAAGAAAGTACACAAAGAAAACCCAATAACAATAAGACCTTGAAGCAGTGACGACGATGACGACGACGACGACGACGACGACGACGACGACGACGACGATGACGATGACGATGACGATGATGATGACGATGATGATGATGATGATGATGATGATGATGATGTGGGTTTGATGAAGGTTTCTTGGATACAAGACCATAATGTTTCAAGGCGGTAGGGATGGAATATGAACGATATTCTTGAGTTTCTAAGAAATACTAACCGTGTGTGAATTGGTTTCAATCGAGAAGCGAACCTGGCTTGCAGAATTGGACCGTCAAGAAATTTAATTTTAACTATGCCCTTCAAATTATTTTGTTTCTTTTTACCTTTTTTTTGTAGTACACATAGCACAACCCGTATATTACGAAGGAAGCCGACTTGGAAGTTGTGATGTTTATGCATTTCCAATGTAAATGAAGAAATAGATTCACATAGAGAACTTACCTTTTCTTTTCTTGGGGGAGTTGGGGTTCAAAAGTTCATTTAGAGCTTTTACATTTGAGTTTGAGATTATGATTGATGAAGGGAGCTGCACAGATACTCTTTTACTTGTTTCAGTCATTTCACTGCGGCCATGCTGGAGCACCGCCTTTAGTCGAGCGAATCGACCCCAGGACTTATTCTTTGTAAGCCTAGTACTTATTCTATCGGTCTCTTTTACCGAACCGCTAAGTTACGGGGACGTAAACACACCAGCTTCAGTTGTCAAGCGATGTTGGGGGGGGGCAAACACAGACACACAAACATACACACACATACACACACACACACACACACACACACACACATATATATATATATATATATATATATATATATATATATATATATATATATATACATATATACGACAGGCTTCTTTCAGTTTCCGACTACCAAATCCACTCACAAGGCTTTGGTCGGCCCGAGGTTATAGTAAAAGACACTTGCCCAAGGTGCCACGCAGTGGGACTGAACCCGGAACCATGTGGTTGATAAGCAAGCTACTTACCACACAGCCACTCTGGGAAATAATTTAACAACCAAATCAGAAGTCGAAGGTTCATATACTGCTACTAACATCCCCTATTGTCTCTATGACCCACCCAGTAACCCAACCTTCAAAATTGTGTAGTTTAGTATTTTTCATTGTGAAAAGCAAATTCTCCCATGGAAGAGAGGATGAATGTGAAGAGCGAAAGGAGTGAGGCGAATAATTTGACCGTAATAAGCTAGTTAACAGTTCCCATGCATATCTGTTACAAGTTAATAATTCATGAGACGTACGCAGGACTGGCATATTTTGGTCATATTATGTGGAGAAAATCCCTGGAGAAGGACATCATTCTCGGAATGGTCAGTGACAAGAGGCCGACCAAGAACCCGCTGGCTTGACAACATTAAAAGTGACACGAGAATGGCCATAGCCAATCTGAAAGAAGTGACCCAGGATAGAACTAGCTGGAGAACACTGATCCATCGAGTAACCGAGAATCGACTTCGACTGAGCGGATAGATAGATGGATAGATGTACGCAGGACTGCAAGAATCTAAATAACGTATCTGTTCACTCTTAATACGTTTTGGTAGGTTCGGAAGTGAATACGCTGACCGCTATTGATTTTCGTCCTCGGAGAACATCTCTTTCCTTTAGACAATTTGTGTTTTTAACCCATGTGATTCATTGATATAAGGGGGCTTTGAAACAGCGCAGTGTTTCGATCTTATTGTCTTCTCAGACAAAGCTATTCTCGGATCAATTCATCTAACAAGAGTACGTACCTGTTAATTCTCAGAGAGTTGTGTCAGATTTGAACATGATTTTCGACTGTCAGTTATAAGCAATAAAATTATCTTGAAATGGCACAGCGACGGTTATAACCTACTTACGGTCCATAGAAATGTTGACTGCGAGTTATGTGCAAGGAAATAATTTCACGTGTTAATGTGACACTCATGAAAATATAACTTTATATTTGTAATACGATGGTAAGAATATTCTTAATAACTTCTCCACATTTATAGATACCAATGCATATTGCTAAACCCGCTGGATAACATTTTTCTCTTCTCTATCATTTGTAGACACCTATCCAAATTTTACTTTACGAACTGCTTTTCACTAACACACAGATTAACACTTCCTGTGCTTCCCTCAGACACTTCAGAGCCAGAAGTGATCTGAAAGGCTCGGATGATCCTCACCCTTCTATTTCATGCAAATATAGCTATCATCTATCATTAGGTTGAAAAGAAAGTTCTGCGGTATTTCAAGACAGAGCGGATAGATAGATAGATGTACGCAGGACTGCAAGAATCTAAATAACGTATCTGTTCTCTCTTAATACGTTTTGGTAGGTTCGGAAATGAATATGCTGACCGCTATTGATTTTCGTCCTCGGAGAACATGTCTTTCCTTTAGACAATTTGTGTTCTTAACCCATGTGATTCATTGATATAAGGGGACGAGCTAGCAGAAACGTTAGCACGCCGGGCGAAATGCGTAGCTGCATTTCGTCTGTCGTTACGTTGTGAGTTCAAATTCCGCCGAGATCGACTTTGCCTTTCATCCTTTCGGGGTCAATAAATTAAGTACCAGTTACGCACTGGGGTCGATGTAATCGACTTAATACCTATGTCTGTCCTTGTTTGTCCCCTCTGTGTTTACCCCCTTGTGGGTAATAAAGAAATAGGTATTTCAAGACAGAAAAGAAACAAATAACTCTAGTTTTAATTTATATTTTTAATCAGGATAATGTTACCCCCTCATTATTGATGACATAATCCCATGCATGTAGCAAATTGTTAAATCCCGGGCGTAAAATTTTCCCCAACCACATCGCTTTGGAATCAGTTCCACTGCATGATAACTTGGTCAAATGTCTTCTACTACAGCCCCGGGCCGACCAAAACCGTGGGAGTGGATTTGGTTGAAGGAAACTCAAAGAATACGTCGTGTATTAGTCTATATGTGTGTATACACACACACACACACACACACACACACACATATATATATATATAATATATATATATATAATATATATATATATATATATCTATATATAAACGGCAGTTTGTCTGTGTGTGTTTCTGTGTGTCTGTTAGGTTGTACCCTCACCCTGACCACGGCTTTCAACCGATTCTGATGAAACTTGACACACACATAGCCCAATGTCATAATTCAAAACTAACGCAGCGAAAATTTTGAAAAGTTCCCCCAGTTCTGAAAAAAATCGATAAATTCGACATGGGGTCGAGAATTAGAAACACAAACCACAGACTGTCTAGGGGACGCAACTCGACCTTTTTAACTAAAAAAATTTACCATAATTTTTTTTCCATTTTTTGGCTATAACTCTCTAAAAATGCTTTATAGTTATTTCCCTTACAAACCCGAGCAACGCCGGGCGATACTGCTAGTATATACTATATGTATACACACACACACACACATACACACACACATTTGTGTTGCTGCTATAGCTCATAAAGGGTTTGGCAGTTTATAATTTCTTTTCATAAAATTCACTGTATAATATAATATATTTTTTACGTTTGTAATTACACATTATATTTTATAAGTTTTTTTAAATATTTTTATACATTTGTATATCTTTTTATATACTTTTTTAGTGTTTATAACTTATAAATGTATTTTTGACAATTTATGAGGTCTTTTTGTATAATTTCCTGGATATGAGAATTCTTATTTTATTACATTTTTTAATCATGCAATATATTCATTAAGTGTCTACATGCCCAAATTGTATCCGAATGCACTCCCTTACACATTTAGTACACTTCTAATTCAATTACCCCATCTATTTGATACCATTTCTTTTTGCGATATCTTATACATATCCACCCGTAATGAAGAGAATGGTTCTTATATTAGTTTAAAATATGCTATGAATTTCCATTCACATGATAATTTAATTCCGTTATGCATTCATTATAGAATGTTTTTACCATGATCTTCATTAGACTATGTTTAAGAAAAGTCTTAATATTTTTACTTATATATTAAAGTATCGCATTATTATGTATTAAATTTAATTTCTATCCTTCTTATATATATTGATTTAAATTTTCGCATTTTAATATTATAAATTTGCTAAGTTATATTCCACTGTTTCCCATATCCTTTGATTCTAAATCCACCCCTAAAGTTTATATTCTTATCCCTTTGGTTATTCATTATATTCCCTTTTAATATGATAATCAAAGTAAGTAATGGCCATCTCTATCCCTTTTTCTTCCAATTATCACCCCTTCCCCATCAGGCATTCCCTTACTACTAACCCTACGCCCTACTCTTTTGTGTAGCTCAAGCTAGATATATGGTACCAATACATTGACAGTCTGGTGGATAGTCTGACATTAATTGATTTATTGCCATTAACTATTGGGTTGTCCGGAAAGTTCGTGCCGATTTACAGCAGCTTACCTTTCGACTTATTTTAGAACATGGTTGAGTCCATAAAATAGGATTTGACTACACCTCCATTTAGAGCACAGTTTAAGCTATCTCTTCGTGGAAGAAGATTTATGTTCCTATAACCTGTGTTAATTTTGTAACCCTTTAAAATGGAAGATAAGAATGTTCATTTTCGGCACTTGATGCTTTGGGAACCAGACAAAAATTGCTGCAGCTCGGCTGGGATGTGTTACCCCACCTTCCATATTCACCAGATATTGCTCCTTCGGATTTCCACTTATTCAGGTCTCTGCAGAATAGTCTTAATGGTAAAAATTTCAATTCCTGGGATGACGTAAAAAGATAGCTTTTATGAATTCTTTGCCGTGAACCCACCTCAATTCTGGGAAGAGGGTATTTTCAAGTTAAAGGAAAGATGGAGATGCATTGTGCAACAAAATGGTTCATATTTGGTTGATTAAAAAATGTAATGGCAAGTATTTATTGACCTTTTCCTTCTTTTGAAAATCGGCACGGACTTTCCGGACAACCCAATAGAATACAGCTGACAACTCCCAATGGATTTGATTCTAAATGGTTGAAGATTACATTCTACATAAAGTCTTCTCATTTTATCCTGACCCCACTATTTTCTCGGCTACTCTCTAGATTATAGTAGACTTGACAAGGTATGCATTATTTTCTCATTCTGCTACAGATATAACAAAAAGAAACAATGCAAATATTTTGAGTTCCATTATTGAGGTGAATATGTTCAGGAAATGGCTGTATCTTTTATGTTTGAAGTCTATGCGGTCATCTAACGAGAACGGTTTCTTTCAAATGATGTAATGTTTTCGTTAATCAATTAAAGGAGTCGCTTGAAACGGCCGTAATGAATTGATACCTGTACACCTTTGTTACTCATTTATATTTTATTCACATAACTTGGAATCTGCACTTCGAAAATACTTTAGAAAATACTTTTATAAAAAGTACAAATCTGAATTACCAAGAGCGGATATCTTCACTTAGCTGGATTGCGTTGTCTGCACATTCGGCAGGATATCACGTACAAACAACCCTGCACGGGATCTTGATATCCAATAGTCAATTAATATTGTATGGGTCTGTGGATTATACCGACCTACCAAGGTACCTCAATTTAAGTGCTTAATTCAACGGAATCTTATATATAAAGAAGTTTGAAAACGTCACTATATAAGAGAAATTTTAATTTTCTTTGAAATTTTACATGTTTCGGTTCTTCTTGAAAAAACGAACCTTATCAAAAATATTTTTAAAAGTTACGTGTAATAAAAAAGTTCCTAATTGTTTCTTACTAGTCTCAACAGAGTCCACGTGGTGGTGTTTTGTTGTGGGGAGCATAATATTTGTCTTGTGTGTTGACTAGATTCGTTGGCAATAAGTGAGTGAATCTAAGAAGGGGAATATGTTGAATAAAATCATAATTAATTGATCCTCCTGTATTTTCTTTTACCCAAACCCAGGAACTTTCAGGAAAACCGTCCACGTGCGTTTGTGTCTGTATGTGTGTGCGTGCGTGCGTGTGTGTATATGTGTGTGTGTGTGTGTGTGTGTGTGTGTGTGTGTAAGGGAGGTAACTTTATATTGCAACTGTAAAGGGACAAAACCTCAAAAGATTTATTTTCAAACTTTCACTATTCATCTCTCTCCACACACACGCACACACACACCTTTTGCATTTTATCTCTGTATCACTTGTTTCAGTCCTTGGTTTTAGTCCATCATCATCATCATCGTCGTCGTCGTCGTCGTCATCAACAACAACAACAACAACAACAACGACAACAACAACAACAACAGCAACAGCAACACCAACAACAAGAAGAGAAACATCAACAACAAACGTGTCTACATGTCTATGTGTGTATGTGTGTATGTGTGTATGTGTGTTTATGTTTGTGACTGGAGTTTCTGGTGCAGCAAAGAGGAAAGCTATAAATTCCCAGCGCTGAATCTGCAGGGATGGTCACTAGGTGACTTTGGATAGAGAGGGAAGACCAGTGATTTGCTGCCACTGAGATGCAAGTTGGGTCTTGATCAACCTATTTCTTTACTACCCACAAGGGGCTAAACACAAAGGGGACAAACAAGGACAGACAAACGGATTAAGTCGATTATATCGACCCCAGTGCGTAACTGGTACTTATTTAATCGACCCCGAAAGGATGAAAGGCAAAGTCGACCTCGGCGGAATTTGAACTCAGAACGTAGCAGCAGACGAAATACGGCTACGCATTTAGCCCAGTGTGCTAACGTTTCTGCCTGCTCACCGCCTTGGGTCTTGAGCAACCCCTGCTCGGTCAATTGGGCGGGTGGTGGGGTCTGACGTTGACAGAAACGGAACTCCCTAGGATTCCAAAACATCACTGATGAATCCTTCCAGAGCATCTGCGAAATGTATCTTATATGGTGGGTGGTGGGGCACGTGGCTTAGTGGTTGGGAGTGCTGGACTCGTAGTCATAAGATTGAGGTATCGATTCCTGGACCGGGAGACGCGTTATACTCTTGCGTCCTTGTGCAAAACACTTCATTCCACGTCGCTCCAGTCCGCTCAGCAGGCAAAAATGAATTATCCAGCGACGGACCGATATTATGTGTGGTAAGTAGCTTGCTTACCAACCATGTGGTTCCGGGTTCATTCCCACTGCGTGGCACCTTGGCCAAGTGTCTTCTACTATAGCCTCGGGCCGACCAAAGCCTTGTCAGTGGATTTTTGTGTGTCTGTGTTTGTCCCCCCAACATCGCTTGACAACCGATGGTGGTGTGTTTACGTTCCTGTAACTTAGCGGTTCGGCAAAGAGACCGATAGAACTAGGCTTACAAAGAATATGTCCTGGGGTTGATTTGCTCAACTAAAGTTTCAAATGGCTGGAACAACTAAGAGAGTATATATATATATATATATTATATATATATATATATATATATATATTATATATATATATATATATATATATATATATAGATAGATAGATAGATAGATAGATAGATAGATAGATAGATAGATAGATAGATATAGATAGATAGATAGATAGATAGATCGCTAGCCACTACACATTCTTTAGTTTCTCTCCTTGTTTCTTTCTGTGTTCCTTTCTGTAGAAGAGCATAGGCTCGAAACATTAAAGGCCTTTTCACTTCCCGAGCGTTAAGCTAATACATCTGTTTGCTGTCTACACCACCTGTCTTCGTCTTTTTTTTTTTCTGTGAATTCTCCCTATATATGTTTTCACACCTTTAGACACAGAAACATATTTTCGCAACTGTTCTCTTACTTCTACTCAGTCTATCTTTTTCATACAGTCATGTTCATTTTGGAGATTATCTCCCCTTCCCAATTGGAATTTGTTACGACTGACTTCTAGTGATTGTTCTACCTTCTCTAAAAGCGGAAATGATTTCAGTAAATCAAGAATTGACATTTTATAGTATTTAATATACTTGTATTCATTTTTCTTGTAGAAATACATGCTATTGACCTCTGTGGCTCATTTTCGTTACATACACATTCATAAGTTTATGTGCATGTATATACAGGCGGTCCTGTATGCTCTCTCTCTCTCTCTCTCTCTCACACACACACACACACACACACACACACACACACACACACTTAAGTTTCATTCTTTCCGGACTTCACTAGTAAGAAACAATGAAGGGAACCAGATTAAGCTTTAAAAAAAGGAAAATTAGTCCTAAAAGTTTGAGAACACTGCGAAGACAGTTTAGGAAGGAGTTTCATACATGATACACAAACGCATACATACATACATACATACATACACATACATACATACATACATACATACATACATACATACATGCACTCATACATACATACATACATACATACATACATACATACATGCACTCATACATACATACATACACACACTCATACATACATGCACTCATACATACATACATACATGCATACATACATACATACGTGCATACATACATGCATACATACATACAGACAGACAGACATGCATACATGCATACATACATACATGCATAACACATTCATACATACATACACACACACACACACACACACACACACACACACATGTATACATACACACATGGAGGCACATGGCCTAGTGGTTAGAGCAGCGGACTCGCGGTCGAGGGATCGCGGGTTCGAATCTCAGACCGGGCAATGTGTGTGTGTGTTTATTAGCGTAACACCTAAGCACCACGCGGCTCCAGCAGAAGGTAATGGTGACTCTTTCGCCACAACTTTCTCTCACTCTTTCATCCCGTATCTTGGAGCTCACCTGCGACGGACCGGCGTCCCATCCAGGTGGGGAACCTATACGCCAAGGAAACCGGGAAACCGGCCCTTGTGAGCCAGGGATGGCTCGAGAAGGAACATACATATATGTATGTATGCATAGACACGGAATCGCACCCACACACATGCAAATACACACACACGCACACACACACACACACACACACACACACACACATACACACACACATATATATGAATGTATGTGAGTGTATATGAATGTGTGTGTTTGTGTGTGCGTGTGCGCGCTTCTGTGTGTACCGTCACCGTTTGACAACCTGTTTCTTTATTTACCCGCAACTTAGCAGCCCCACAAAAGATATCGATGAGATAATGTCAGACTTTAAAAAAAAAACTGGGTCGATTTGTTCTGCTAAACCCTTCTAGGTGGTGTCCCAGCTCGGCCGCACTTCAATGAATGAAACAAGTAAAAGTAAAGGCTCACATTATTCATTCAGTTTATCCAGCAGATTGCGATTTGGGGCGGGGAGGGGGAGATTTGACTGCTATTTCTAGCAATTTAAGTAGCAGTTGTTTAGTGGCTCCTTCGTTGTCACTTTATACGACGCAGCGATTATTCAACGTCTCTCTTTTCTAAGAGGAAAGGTAATGATTTGACGGTGATTTAGCTGCTCTTTCTTGCAGGTCCAATGACCATGTAGCGGCTATCTGTTGGCCCTGCATATGATGGGAACATGAAACATGATGGAAGAAGAAACAAACTCTCTCACTTTCTCTTCTCCCTCTCTTTCTCCCCCAATCTCTCTCTCTCCCTTTCAATCCTTCTCTGACCGCCACTCAATATAAATCATGCTTTTCTAACAACAAACCTCCTGAGTTATCTCCCTTGAAAAACTTCACTGCGTCGTTTTTCTATCAATCTCTTAACCAATAAACGTTTTGAATTATCTCCCTTGCACCCAGATTATTTTTATTTCTTTGTCTATGGTAAAATCTATCCAGATCCAAATTGTTTTATATGCGGTGGTTCTTAACTTAAGCGGTAATTCCGTTGGACGAGCCGTTAGCTAACAAGAAGGTGTCAAATGTCAAGAAGGCATTGACGGTTTAAGGGGGTGGATGATATTTTTGATTTAGAAATAAGATGGTAATTGAGGCAGGTTTGAGGTTGCTCGGCAGCTTCGACACTAGTCATCTACTGTAGACCCTGACCGACCAGTGCCTTGTAAGTGAATTTGGTAAGTGGAAACTATGTAGAAGCTTGTCATGTGTGTGTGTGTGTGTGTGTGTGTGTTGCAAGTACTTCGTTTCGGGTTCAGTCCCACTGCGGGGCACCTTGGGCAGATTTCTTCTGTTATAGACCCGAGCCGACCAATGCCGTTTGTGGATTTACGGTATAAAACCAGCGTGAATTGGTAGACGGAAACTGTGTTGAAGCTCACCCTACATGTGTGTGTGTTGTGTGTGTGTGTGTGTGTGTGTGTGTGTACGTGAACATTTGCATGTATGTATGTATGCATGCATGTATGCATATGTGTGTTTGTGTATATATGTGTGTGTGAAGATATGCATGTGTATAGATATGTAGCTTGTGTGTATGTATGTATGTACGTACGTATGTATGTATGTACGTACGTACGTATGTATGTATGTATGCATGCATGCATGCATGTATGTATGTATGTATGTATGTATGTATGTATGTATGCATGCATGCATGCATGCATGCATGTATGTATGTATGTATGTATGTATGTATGTATGTGTGTATGTATGTATGTATGTATGCATATATGTATGTAGGTTGGTAGGTAGGCAGGCAGGCAGGTAGGTGTGCGTAGGTAGATGAATCGGTAGTTTCCAATTTGTGATTTATTTGAGGTATGTCTCTTTTGCAGAATTCAAACGTTTCATAAAGTAACAAGGATCTTTATGGTTTACGGGTATCCGAACTGGTTACTGTGTGCATATATGATATATGCATGTGGGTTTACCGACACACGGTATATCCTCACATGTCATCTCAATATAGAATTTTCTGTGCTTCATTACTGTTAATGTATGTGCATGTGCGTATACTAAATATAGATGTGATTGCGTGCATCTGTTCAGCCAAAAAAACTCAAATGAAGAATCTTTAGACTGCCTTACAGAATTTTCGCAGCCCACTAACTCGTTTTATTTGGAGAATATGAATCAGTCAGCTTTTTGCTTTTATGGAGGCCCCTAGCATTTTTAGGCTTTTATGCAAACCTGTTGTTACATATCCAAGTGTAGTTATGATAATAGGAACAAATGAAAATCTATTAACCAGATACAAGATCTGTATGTTTCTTATTTCTTTATTGCCCAGAAGGGGCTAGACACAGAGGGGACAAACAAGGACAGACGAAGAGATTAAGTCGATTATATCGACCCCAGTGCGTAACACGTAGTTATTTAATCGACCCCGAAAGGATGAAATGCAAAGTCGACCTCGGCAGAATTTGAACTCAGAACGTAGCGGCAGACGAAGTACCTTACTCTTTACTGCCCACAAGGGGCTAAACACAGAGAGGACAAACAAGGACAGACAAACGGATTAAGTCGATTATATCGACCCCAGTGCGTAACAGGTAGTTATTTAATTGACCCCGAAAGGATGAAAGGCAAAGTCAACCTCGGCGGAATTTGAACTCAGAACGTAACGGCAGACGAAATACCGCTAAGCATTTCGCCCGGCGTGCTAACGTTTCTACCATTTCGCCGCCTTCAAGATCTGTATGTTTCTCAACACTTCTCCACAGATGTTTTTCTTCTCTACAATTTTTGACAAGACAAAGCCATCGGGCAGTTAATCTCTCCAAGAGCGCATGAATTGGCTCCCTGTCCCACAGAACAATATCTGGTCCATTAAGTTTAGAGCAGTTGGCTGGTTTTTTTTAATGTTTTATTCTTTATTTTTAAAAGTGTTGAAATCTTCTGGTTCTGGTTTGCCTTTAGCATGGCCGTCAGAACAATCCTTCTTGCACATAGCATTGTAGACCGTCTTAGTGACTTTCTCATATCTCATGGGAATGGAATGTATTGCGAATATTTTAGGAAGCTACAAATTATATGAGGGATCCCTTCTACACTGGTATGGCACAGTCTATATTTTCTGTTACAGCGTAAAAGTTTAGAGGCGTCCTTATCTCTCTGATTCAGGAATAGGAGATAGCTACTAAGTAGCTATCTACTATTCCTCTATAATAAAAACGTGATTTTCTGGGTGATGTGCAATATATCTATCACAGGTCCAGGAAAGGCTACTTGCTGGCATTCCCTATGCATGTATGTATGTATGTATGTATGTATGTATGTATGTATGTATGTATGTATGTATGTATTATGTATGTATGTATGTATGTATGTATGTATGTATGTATGTATGTAAATGTAAAAAAATACAAACTGGGACAAGAACGTGAAACATTTAGAAGACGATACAAAAAACACGGACGGGACATTCGAAGCCTTCAATCTTCAGTCAAGAACCGGATCATCTTCGCAATTTCGGCTGATGGATGAATGGATGGAAGGATGGATGGATGGATGGGTGGATGGATAGATGGATGGGTGGGTGGGTGGATGGATGGATGGATGGATGGATGGGTGGATGGAGGACATAAAAAAATTGCTTGTCATACAAACACTGGTTAATTAACTGCAACTAACAATGGTTCACTCAAGCAGGGACAAGAATAATACAACACATGCAATAAAATAGAGTCAAACCTAACATTTGTTGTTGGAATGTTAGAACCCTCCTGGACACAAACTCGTCCGAAAATCCGGGACGTAGAACTGCACCGTGACAAAAGAACTTCAGAGATTGTACACAGACACAGCAGTCTCGTCAGAAACACGTTTAGCAGGAGAAAATCAATTAACCGACGTATCGTCAGGTCTCTCTCTTTTTTCGTTACTTAGATCCAAAGCCGAACGAAAAGAAGGTAATGTTGACATTGCCTGCTCGACTGTATGGAAAGTCTTCTAGTGTAATCGATAGTATTATGAAACTTCGTTTTCCTCTGACACACAGTCGTCATGTAACACTCTTATATATCTATGCGCCAAACCCTACGGATCAGTGAAAAGGTCCTTGGTTCTTTCTATGAGTCTCTTCGTGCTGCTACTGCATCCACATCTGTTGATGATAAGTTATTGCTTCTTGGTGATTTTAATATTCATGTGGGCCCTTTCGGTATCGGTTAAATGAATAGCAGCTTAAACTCTGCTCTGAATTTAGCTTAACTATCTGCAACACTGTTTTCCATCAAAAGCTCAAACACAAAGCTACTTGATTTATGTATGTATGTATGTATGTATGTATGTATGTATGTATGTATGTATGTATGTATGTATGCATGTATGTATGTGTGTGTATGTATGTGTGTATGTATGTATGTATGTATGTGTGTGTGTATGTATGTATGTACGTACGTATGTATGTATGTATGTATGTATGTACGTACGTACGTACGTATGTATGTATGTATGTATGTATGTATGTACGTACGTATGTATGTATGTATGCATGTATGTATGTATGTATGTATGCATGTATGTATGTACGTATGTATGTATGTATGTATGTATGTATGTATGTATGTACGTACGTATATATGTATGTATGTATGTATGTATGTATGTATGCATGCATGCATGCATGCATGCATGCATGTATGTATGTATGTATGTATGTATGTATGTATGTATGTATGTATGTATGTATGTAGGTATGTATGTATGCATGCATGCATGCATGTATGTATATGTAACGACAGAGTTTAAATATCATAACACAGATCAGAAATGAATGAAGAACAATATCAATTAATTAATTATTAAGATGGCCATTTATTATATCATTAGTGATTATATGACAAATATTATAATATTAGTGAAGGGGCATGGTTCAGTGATTAGAGCGTCGAGCTTACGATCGTGAGGTTGTGAGTTCGATTCCTGGACCGGGCTGCGTGTTGATTCTTGAGCAAGACACTTTATTTCACGTTGCTCCAGTTCACTCAGACCGGGCATTGCGAGTGTTTATTGAGCGAAAACACCTAAAGCTCCACGAGTCTCCTGCAAGGGGTGGTGGTGATCCCTGTTGTACTCTTTCACAACAACTTTCTCTCACTCATTCTTCCTGTTTCTGTTGTACCTGTATTTCAAAGGGCCAGCCTTGTCACACTCTGAGTCACGCTGAATCTCTTCGTGAACTACGTTAAGGGTACATGTGTCTGTGGAGTGCTCAGCTACGTGCACGTTAATAAATGAGCTGCGACATTACTGGTGCCAAGCTGTATCGGCCTTTGCCTTTCTCTTGGATAACACTGGTTGTGTGGAGAGAGGAGGATGGTATGCATGGGCAACTGCTGGTCTTCCATAAACAAACTTGCCCGGACTTGTGCCTGGGAGGGTAACTTTCTAGGTGCAATCCCATGGTCAGTCATGACCGAAGTGGGGTGGGGTCTGAAATTATAATATTAGTTATTACAATATATATAGAATATACAAGTTTGTCGAGTTGTTTATCTGAACATGAGTTGTTTGTAGATCTCCATTCTGTGTGATAACAAGTTAGTTTCATCCCTGTGACTACTAGGGAGAAAGACACTAAAAGGAATGTATGTAGATAGAAACGGTAAGAAGTCTACCTTCACGTGCATTAATCAACATAGTTTTTGACCGGTAACAAACCGACCACAAAGAGAAAGAGATAACAACTTGGCATGTGTATTTATATTTTGATAAATTTAATTAGGTCAACCGAGAACAGCAGGATTCTACACTATATCAGTTTTGACTCGTGAATGCCTCGAAAATATTTTAAGAGGTCAGTTTATTCTCATTAATCACTCAGTAGTGCAGAAAGGTTAAAACAATGGGATGAGGACTTGTTTGACAATGTGGAAGAATTCGGATTCGCCCCGGAATCTTATCTTAGGTATTCTGTGGTGGTTCGCTACATATTTATATGTACACGTACATGCATACACACACACACGCACGTACGTACGTACGTATATACATGCATATGCATATATATATATATATATATATATATATATTAATATTTCTAAGTCTTTCTAAAGGAGATTACGGCAGCGATACTGGATATTAATTGTTATCACCAAGCTAACATGGCAGTCCAAAAAATAGGACGAATGCTACCGTTGATTAGCTCCAAGAGGCCATCGCTTCTAGCTAGCTATGTGACACACGAACCTGTGTCCGTGTGCATCATAGAGAGAAAGAGAGAGGTGGGACAGACAGACAGACAGACAAGGTGGAGTTTGTATGTTAAAGACTATCTTGAGCTAATTGACCCATTCTATGGCGTTTAAGAGACTTAGAGGAGAAGACAGCCTGCTGCACGAAACTCGTAGTCAGCGGCAGGGTTAGAACCGCTGCTCCCGTTTGAACTCATTTTTATCTAAGTGGTGAAGCACAATGAAATGGGGAACCTTGCTCAAGGATAGAACATGCCACCCGGTCCAAGACTCGGATTCACCACCCAGCGATTGTTAGCCCAACACTCCCAAACACCAGGTCATACGCCTCCACAATACATACATACATACATACATACATACATACATACATACATACATACATACATACATACATACATACATACATACACACACACATACATCATACATACATACATACATCATACATACATACATACATACATACTACATACATACACATACTACATACATACATACATACATACATACATACATACATACATACATACATACATATATACATACATACATACATACATACATACATACATACATACATACGCGCATAAATACATGGACACACACACACACTCATACAATCACATATATACCACTTATGCTTATAAATACAAGCATATATATATATATATTCATCCTTTCGGGGTCGATAAATTAAGTACCAGTTACGCACTGGGGTCGATGTAATCGACTTAATCCCTTTGTCTTTCCTTGTTTGTCCTCTCTATGTTTAGCCTCTTGTAGGCAATAAAGAAATAAGAAAGGCTGAAGATAGTTGTGTGCAAAAGTGCTACACCCTAGCAGTGGAGGGAACCTGTGGAAGAGGTAGACCCAGGAAAACCTGGGACGAGGTGGTGAAGCACGACCTTCGAACTTTAGGTCTCACTAAGGAAATGTCTAGAGACCGAGACCTATGGAAGTATGCTGTGCATGAGAAGACCCGGCAAGACTAGTCAGGCCATAACCCGTGGCCCCGACCGGGGACGTAGTCAGTCCTGTGCATACCTTCCTTCTTGTGACACTTATGAAGACCTGTTGAGGCAAGTGAAAATCAAATCAAATCAAAACAAATCAAAATAGATGAACATCAGTGGAATTGTATTCTTCGTGGTACCAGTGCCGGTGGCACACAAGAAAACCACCCAAACGTGGCCGTAACCAGTACCGCATCGACTGGCCTCCGTGCTGTGGGCACAACACACACCATCCGATCGTGGCCGTTCGCCAGCCTCATCTGGCACCTGTGCCGGTGGCACATAAAGACACCATCCGAAGACCCGGCGACGTAGTCAGTCCACCTGTGCATACCTTCCCTCTTATGACACTTGTGAAGACCTGTTGAGGCAAGTGTGTGACACTTGTGAAGACCTGTTGAGGCAGAGGCAAGTGTGTGACACTTGTGGAGACCTGTTGAGGCAAGTGTGTGACCCTTGTGAAGACCTGTTGAGGCAAGTGAAAATCAAACCAAATCAAAATAGATGAATATCAATGGAATTTGTATCTTTGTGGTTCAGTACCGGTGGCACACAAGAAAACCATCCGAACGTGGCCGTCGACTGGCCTCCGTGCTGTGGGCACAAACAACACCATCTGATCGTGGCCGTTCGCCAGCCTCACCTGGCACCTGTGTCGGTGGCACATAAAAACACCACCACCATCCAAAGACCCGGCGACGTAGTCAGTCCACCTGTGCTTACCTTCCCTCTTATGACACTTGTGAAGACCTGTTGAGGCAGAGGCAAGTGTGTGACACTTGTGAAGACCTGTTGAGGCAGAGGCAAGTGTGTGACACTTGTGGAGACCTGTTGAGGCAAGTGTGTGACACGCGTGACACTTGTGAAGACCTGTTGAGGCAAGTGAAATCAAACCAAATCAAAATAGATGAACATCAATGGAATTTGTATCTTTGTGGTTCCAGTACCGGTGGCACACAAGAAAACCATCCGATCGTGGCCGTTCGCCAGCCACATCTGGCACCTGTGTCGGTGGCACATAAAGACACCATCCGAAGACCCGGCGACGTAGACAGTCCACCTATGCATACCTTCCTTCTTGTGACACTTGTGAAGACCTGTTGAGGCAAGTGAAAATCAAATCAAATCAAATCAAATCAAATCAAAACAAATCAAAATAGATGAACATAAATGGAATTTGTATCTTTGTGGTACCAGTGCCGGTGGCACACAAGAAAATCATCCGAACGTGGCCGTAGCCAGTACCGCATAGACTGGCCTCCGTGCTTGGGGACGTAACAAACACCATCCGATCGTGGCCGTCCGCCAGCCTCATCTGGCACCTGTGTCGGTGGCACATAAAAACACCATCCGAGCGTGGCCGTCTGCCAGCCTCGTCTGGCACCTGTGTCGGTGGCACATAAAAACACCATCCGAGCGTGGCCGTTCGCCAGCCTCGTCTGGCACCTGTGTCGGTGGCACATAAAATCACCCACTACACTCTCGGAGTGGTTGGCGTTAGGAAGGGCATCCAGCTGTAGAAACACTGCCAGATCTGACTGGCCTGGTGCAGCCTTCGGGCTCCCCAGACCCCAGTTGAACCGTCCAACCCATGCTAGCATGGAAAACGGACGCTAAATGATGATGATGATGATGATGATGATATATATATATATATATATATATGCACACGCGCGCGCGCAAATATAATTATAAGATCCAAGGATCTAAGTACAGGAATTTTGTAAGCTTCGAGCAGTCCGTGGTAGGTATACTCTTTTACTCTTTTACTTGTTTCAGTCGTTTGACTGTGGCTATGCTGGAGAACTACCTTTAGTCGAGCACATCGACCCCAGGACTTATTCTTTGTAAGCCTTTGTAGTACTTATTCTATCGGTCTCTTTTGCCGTACCGCTAGGTTACGGGGACGTAAACACACCAGCATCGGTTGTCAAGCGATGTTGGAGGGACAAACACAAACACATACATACGTACACACATACATACATACATATATATATATATTATATATATATATACACATACATACATACATACATACATACATATATACATATATATACATATATATACATATATATATATATATACATACATATATATATATATATATATATATATATATATATATATATATATATATATATATATATATAATATATATATATATATATATATATACGACAGGCTTCTTTGAGTTTCCGTCTACCAAATCCACTCACAAGGCTTTGGTCGGCCCGAGGCTATAGTAGAAGACACTTGCCCAAGGTGCCACACGGTGGGACTGAACCCGGAACCATGTGGTTCGTAAGCAAGCTACTTTCCACACAGTCACACCTGCGCCTAAACAACATTCGGGAACAATAATAATTTATTGGCTAAATGTAACCTATATACTAGTAAGGTATCTTCGACCATTACATCAAAGGATCTGCTCGCTAGGAAACAATTTAGCCAGAATTTTACCTGCTCCACTCCCTCAATTTGGACACAAACACACACACACACACACACAAAGACACATACCATGCGTACACGTATAAAAGTTTCATCATGAAAATAAATATTGTTGTATATCCAACATTTGCTGTCAGTTATGCAGTTCACATCGGTTGACTTAAGATGGAAATTGTTTTAAGTGTTATTTTAAAATTATATTATTCATCTATTTATTTTTAGTTAATTAATTATCAAACAGTGTATCTAGGACTACATTATCTAATATATGTTTCCTTTTCTAAGCTGGTAGAACTTGATTTCAGAAATATTTGGCTGGTATTTCTAGGAAATAATAAACAATCACACAGCGGCTTCTGTGTTAGTTCGTAGGAACACCATTAGCTTTCAAGGTATGTAACTCTAGAAACTGTATTAGAATACAAACCTGAGTTATTTCCCTTGAATAGTGTTCATTTTTTTTTTTTTTTTATTCTCTTATCCAGTTTTTATCGAACATTTTTTCTGATAATTTTTTGCTGCTGATGAATGCCGCATAAACTAGTGATTAAACTACATCATCGCAGACTAACACGACACGGAAATGTCTTTTTATATTCCTATGCTTTTTTGCGGCCTTGTTTATAAGGCTATATATGTGTCAAATGTTTGTATATATACATATATATATATATTTCATTATTACCCACAAGGGGCTAAACATAGAGGGGACAAACAAGGACAAAGTATCAGTCGATAATATCGACCCCAGCACGTAACTGGTACTTAATTATATATTGGTCGGCCCGGGGCTATAGCAGAAGACACTTGCCCAAGATGTCACGTAGTGGGACTGAACCCGGAACCCGGAACCACGTGACTGAACTACGTGGCATCTTGGGCAAGTGTCTTCTGCTATAGCCCCGGGCCGACCAATATTTATAATGTACTGTTCCGGGTACTTTTTGCTTATCTCAATCCCATAAAAAAAAATTGCCATTAAAAAACTAGGTTATCTCCCCACTAAAATGTTGAATTTATGTGGCGACAGGAGACTGGACTAAAAGTGTTAAATCCTTTTGATTCAATACTTAAACACATTGTTGACGTTTGGCCTCCTCAATAGGCATGGTGTGATTTGTTATAAAAATGCTATAGGCGCAGGAGTGGCTGTTTGGTAAGTAGCTTGCTTACCAACCACATGGTTCCGGGTTCAGTCCCACTACGTGGCATCTTGGGCAAGTGTCTTCTGCTATAGCCCCGGGCCGACCAATGCCTTGTGAGTGGATTTGGTAGATGAGAACTGAAAGAAGCCTGTCGTATATATGTATGTGTGTGTATAAGTTTTTGTGTCTGTGTTTGTCCCCCCTAGCATTGCTTGACAACCGATGCTGGTGTGTTTACGTCCCCGTCACTTAGCGGTTCGGCAAAAGAGACCGATAGAATAAGTACTGGGCTTACAAAGAATAAGTCCTGGGGTCGATTTGCTCGACTAAAGGCGGTGCTCCAGCATGGCCGCAGACAAATGACTGAAACAAATAAAAGAGATTATAGGTACAGATTATAGGAGTGACAGTGTGGTAAGAAGCTTGCTTCCAGATCACATGGTTCCGGGTTCAGTCCCACTACGTGGCACCTTGGGTAAGATCTTCTACTACAGCCCCGGGTCGGCAAACCCATGTGAGTGGATTTGGTAGACGGAAGTTGAAAGAAAACCGTCGTATACATATATACCTGTGTAATAATATAATGGGGTGAGATAACCAAAAAGCACCCTGTTTTATTCGCTATTGGTAGGTTCGACCAAAAAATATACTCCAGCGAACGATAAATATCACTTAATAAACACAAGGTTAAAATGTGAGCTACCATAAGTTTCATGCTCAGATAGCACAGTAATTAGACGAGCTTGTATAGCGCACCTTAAACGATACACATTCGCGCGCACTTGCACACACACACACACACACACACACGCCCATACATACATATATGTACATATATATATACAGAGAGAGAGAGAGAGAGAGAGAGAGAGAGTGAGAGAGAGAGAGAGAGAGAGAGTGAGAGAGAGAGAGAGAGAGACAGACAGATAGACAGACAGACAAATAAGTGCAGTTGTGGCTGTGTGATCAAGAAACTCATTTTGAACAGTGAATTCTCGGGTTCGGTTCCATTTTGTGACACCATGGGCAAGCGTGTTTTTCTATAATCCTGGGCAAGTCAACCACTGCCTTGTGAGTCAATTTGGTTGGAAGAAACCGTGTAGGAGCCCATCCCCTGTCAGTGTGTGTGTGTGTGTGTGTGTGTGTGTGTATTTGTGTGTGTGTGTGTGTGTGTGTGTGTGAGAGTGAATGTGTGTGTGTATGTGTGCATGTGTGTGTGTGTGTTACCAGACATCAAATATTTATTAGATATCAAACACCTTAGAAGCGCCATCTGCAATAATGGTGACGCAAAAGTTGACGAACAAGCCCGTACTGGACAAACTTCAGGTGTATTCAGGTGATTTTCCCCAGTGTGGTCCAATGATATTCTATCATCAAAGATGTGAAAATTCGTCTCTACATGTCGATTATAGTACCTACTGCTATCCATGCATGTGAAGCATGGAAAAGCACAGCTAGCATCATCAGCAAATTGGACATCTTACATAGATGATACAATCATGTTATACTTGGAATATCATCGTGGGATTAAATGCCCAATGAGGAGGTCATACGGTGGTCAAGGCTAGACAACCTATCAGACATCGTCGAGAAGCGAAGATTGCGATTCACCGGATCTATAATATGACTAGCGGAACACAGGCTGTCACACACTGCATTGACATGGACACCAGCTGGGAGAAAACGAGGGTGAAAGAAGACCGCCCAAAAACTGGCGAAATATTCTCTGCGAGGACTCACGGGAATTGCAGTCGGTCTGGACTAATGCAAAAACGGCTGCAGCAGATTGCACTCAGTGGAGACAACTTGTTGCCAAATGTTCCGTTAGGAACAGGAGGAACTAAAACTAAGACTCAGGTATCAGGCTGACTCAGTAAATGAAAAGGCACGCTGTAATCATTTCCTTAAAAGTGCAGCATGGTAATGCAGAGATAGCTCTCTTCCTAAAAGTTGCCCGATCCTTCGTTGTCAAAGTTCGAAAAGAGCTAGAAGCCGTTGACGGCGATCCAGCATCAGCTGCGAAGTGCAAACACATGCACAAGGCCCTAATACGGTGAAAACACATAACTTTGGGCAAAAAGTTCGGGAAATAATTGTTAAAAACACTGGAAAAATAAATCGGAGCCATTGCAAAGGAATTCAATGTTTCAGAATGCACCTTCAAAAGAGATGTGCAAGAAGTCATCCGGTACACATCGTATGTATTGCAGACGAGTCAGTTTATGTTAGACGTGACAAAAAAAAGTATCGTTCGATTCATGCAAAGCACTTGCTAAACAAGGAGAGAGGCTTTCTCCGTCCGGGTTGCGGTTCCGTGGAATAAGCTGCCGGACGAGATAGTAAAGATGCCGACGACCGCTCGGTTCAGAATCTCTCTTGACCAGAAATGGCCTGAACTCTTTGCATGAACACCCTCCCTGTACATTACTCCATGTCCCCTTACATGGCCTTGCTTTTTGCTTTTTGAGCCAAAATACTAACTTAACTTAACTTAACACCGAAAGGCTGGAATGATTTGGATTTTTTCCAATGAGAAAATCTTCGACCCGGATCAAAAGATAAACAGAGAGAATGACAGATAGTTATGCAGGGACCTGAATGAGGTCCCAACGGTTATGCATACAAAGTTCCCAACACCTGTAATGGTTCTGGAAGTCGTCAGCAACGAAGGAGATGTCATGTCTCCTCAGTTTTTTCTCACGGGGCTTAAGAGTTAATGCCGCTGTCTACATAGAGGTGTCGGAGAAAGTTGTGAGGCCCTGGATAGACAGAGTGTACTACAGAAGATTTTACATCTCCCAAGAAGACTGTGCCATTTCATAAGGCTAGGACAACTCAAACGTAAGCTATGCGTCTTTTTCTAAATTCATACAAATGACCTCAAAAAACTGATGCACTCTGTAGATATACAAATATACTAATGTATCAGTAGTAGAATATACAAATAATATATTTTAATATTTATCATATCAATGTTGCGAACCTACTCTGAGCTTCACTATTGGCTTTCTTACACATGTTAATTTTTTTTATGTGTTTGTTGTTTGTTTCTGTGTGTATACTCAGGAAAATTCTCTTTGGGATTTGTTAAAAATTCCTTCCCCATCACAAAAAAAAACATATTTCAAGCACAAGCATGACTAGGCGTAAGTGTGGCTAGGCGCAAGTGTGACTGTATAGTAAGAAGTGGCACCTTACAAGGCGGCAAGCTGGCAGAAACGTTAGCACGACGGGCGAAATGCTTAGCGGTATTTTGTCTGCCACTACGTTGTGAGTTCAAATTCTGCCGAGGTCAACTTTGCCTTTCATCCTTTTGGGGTCGATTAAATAAGTACCAGTTACGCACTGGGGTCGATGTAATCGGCTTAATCCCTTTGTCTGTCCTTGTTTGTTCCCTCTGTGTTTAGCCTCTTGTGGGCAATAAAGAAATAAGAAGTGGCACCTTAGGCAAGTGTCTTCTACTATAGCCTCAGGCCAACCATAGCCTTATGACTGTATTTAGTAGATAGAAACTGAAAGAAGCCCCTCGTATGTGTGTGTGTGCGTCTTTGTGTCTGTGTTTGTCTTCCACCACTGTTTGGCAACCGGTGTTGGTGTGTTTACATCCCTGCAACTTAATGGCTCAACAAAAGAGACCGATAACATAAGTACCAAGCTTTAATAATAATAATAATAATAATAATAATAATAATAATAATAATAATAATAATAATAATAATAATAAAAATAATTCGTTCAACTTAAATTCTTCAAGACGGTGCCCCAGCATGACCGCAGTTTAATGACTGAAACAAATAAAAGAAAATCATAATTTACTAAACAACACTTTGAAAAAAATGACCTTTCAATGGCCTGGCAACTCCTTTTACATTTTTATTAGTGGATAAACAAAAATAGAAGTCGTTATTGCTTATTTAGTTTTGGGTAATTTTAGATGCACTAACAAACCCACACCGTATGCATTTTCACTGGTTAACCTATATAATACAAAACGATGACGTAATATATTACATGGAAGATTGCGAGCAAGAGAAATAATATTCTTAAGATTATAAACCTGGAAAATTACAGGACAAGTTATTACACTTGGAAAAGTTCAGGACAAATTATTACATCTGGTGAAGTACAGAACAAGAAAATTTTTACTAAAAATATTGCAGTTTTCACAACAACCTCAAAATCAGGAACTTTTCAGCATCCCTTTGTATTGTACCCACTTCTTTACAGTCACATTCACCTTGCTCTTTTCGTTAAATCGTTATCCCCAAAAGACTGTCCATCATTGAATTGAACAAGTGAAAGTCGTTGAAGGGTGCCAGATCCAAGTTGTACAGTGGATGAGGGCCACTGACCTGTCCGTTTTGCTTATAGCATAAATTGTTTCCTAGAATGTGTGATGTCACGAATTGTCACGGTGAATATGAAACGGCACAGAAAATCATGGAGGATGACGCCTTTGTCACAAAAAATCACAGTTGCTTTCTATATCGATTGCTGGTTCTTGAATGTTTTTAAGAGTTGGAGAATGACACCATTCCGTGGGCTGTGCTTTCGTTTCTGGATCATGGAGATACACCTACATTTCGCCCCTTGTCGCTCAACCAAAAAACAAAAACGTGTCTTCATTGGATTCAAACGCTTCCAGCAGATAATAGCAGACTCTTCTTCAAACCAGGTGTCAACTGCAGAAGTACTCACTCAACACACACACCCACACTCAAAGTCTTCCACTATCTTCTGTAATTCTTTGTGACCACAGTTCAGTTGTGTAGCAGGTTTATGGAGTGTGATGCTGGTTGTCTGTTGGTGCGAATCAATTTGTCCACTCGCTGGGGCGATTCATGTCAGTGATCGCAGTTTGTGGATTCTCACTGCGTGGTTTGCCTTCAAAACTAGTTTACATATGTTTAAACTTCTCCATCTATTTTTGCACTGGAGTGGCTGTGTGGTAAGTAGCTTGCTTACCAGCCACATTGTTCCGGGTTCATTCCCACTGCGAGGCACCTTGGGCAAGTGTCTTCTACTATAGCCTCGGGCCGACCAAAGATTTGTGAGTGGATTTGGTAGACGGAAACTGAAAGAAGCCTGTCGTATATATGTATATATACATATATGTATTCGTGGTGTATATATGTTTGTGTGTCTGTGCTTGTCCCCTAGCATCGCTTGACAACCGATGCTGGTGTGTTTACGTCCCCGTAAGATAGCAGTTCAGCAAAAGGAACCGATAGAATAAGTACTAGGCTTCCAAAACAAAGAATAAGACCTGGGGTCGATTTTTCTCGACTAAAGGCGATGCCCCAGCATGGCCGCAGTCAAATGACTGAAAGAAGTAAAAGAAAGAAAAGAAAAAGAAAGAAAATCTCCCGGCCAGTGGCGTCATATCCATAAACAAACTGTAGCCCTCTGTAGATGTCGAACAGCTTGCGCCCCTCTTTCGTCAAGAACTGATTGGAACACATCATTTCCGTGATATGAAGAAGAGCAAGAAGACTTCCTGTCGAAGAAGAATCCCTCTATTAACATATGTAATGAGAGCGATGTGTGTCAGTTAGTAAAAAAATATGTTCTTTTTTTTTTTTTGGCATTATTTCGGTATAACTATCTCTCTCTCTCCCTCTCTCTCCCTCCCTCTCTCTCTCTCCCTCTCCTCTCTCCCCCTCCCTCTCTCTCTCTCTCTCTCTCTTTGTAGATCGTATAGGATCGTCTGGAATGCAACAAAAAATAAACAGCTGTTATAATCAGGAAATGTGGCTTAATCGTTTCCAAAGACTTACACTTTATAAGCACAGCAGTTGTTCTAGTGTAATGTGTGTGTGTATGTGTGCGTGTGTGTGTCTGTGTGTGAGTGAAGGCAGATGCGCTTATATATATGTGTGTGTGTATATTTATATACATATATATATATATATATATATATATATATACACACACAGACACACACATATATATATACACCTATATATACACACACACACATATACATACACATATATATACATACACATATATATAATATACATGCATACATACATGCATGTATACATATATATATGCATACACGCACACACGGTGCACATTGCATAAAAGCCTTTATTCATTACATCATACATATGATGCAATGTAATCATTATATCATGTGTTATTATTTTTTTTCATAACTTAATACCAGTTATGTACTGGGAACTATATACATGAATACACCTCCCTCAAAACGCATGGCCTTTGGGGCTAGATTGGCAGAATAGTTAGAGCTCCAGAGAAAAAACAACGCATTGTAATATCTCTTCCACCGCTTTACATTCTAGGTTCAAATCCTACCGCTGCCAACTTTGCCTTTCATCTTTTTGGGAGTAAATGAAGATAAGTATCAATCAGATAAAGGAGTCGTTTGTATCGACTTGCCTAAAAATTGCTGACCTTTGCCTAAATAAAAAACCATTTATGGACGAGAGCGGTGAGTGACTGATGATATTCTTGGCACCTGGAATGTCGTTTGGCTCTCACCGCCCTCCACCGGTTAGACAACGTGCTCGGTGGAAATTCTACATTAGCAATATATAAAAATCAAGTGATGGATAAATGCAATGATGTTCTCGAGGAGGCTATAAGCGCCGACGAGGACGAAGTGGCTGGTCTGTTTCAGATGACTTTCAAGACGGGAACTATTATAGGTAACCTCCAGAAATTCCTGACCTAGTGGATGGAAGCACTCCGTCGGTTACGACGACGAGGGTTCCGGTTGATCCGAATCAACGGAACAGCCTGCTCGTGAAATTAACGTGTAAGTGGCTGAGCACTCCACAGACACGTGTACCCTTAACGTAGTTCTCGGGGATATTCAGCGTGACACAGAGAGTGACAAGGCCGGCCCCTTGAAATACAGGTACAACAGAAACAGGAAGTAAGAGTGAGAGAAAGTTGTGGTGAAAGAGTACAGCAGGGATCACCACCATCCCCTGCCGGAGCCTCGTGGAGCCTTAGGTGTTTTCGCTCAATAAACACTCACAACGCCCGGTCTGGGAATCGAAACCGCGATCCTATGACCGCGAGTCCGCTGCCCTAACCACTGGGCCATTGCGCCTCCACCCTGACCTAGTAATGATAACAAGGGGCATTATCAGTTCGATATAAACTCTATAGACACACAAATCGACGAAATCGTACGACACACACTAGTCTGAAGTTCTAAGATAGCACGTAAATTGAGTCAGTTTTATTGTGCAGTACTGAAACTTAACTCTCACGAAAAAGCTTTGAAAAACAAATTGGCGGCTGCTACCCAAGAATGTTAAGAATATATTTCTTTACTGCCCACAAGGGGCTAAACACAGAGGGGACAAACAAGGATAGACAAACGGATTAAGTCGATTACATCGACCCCAGTGCGATTTATCGACCATGAAAGGATGAAAGGCAAAGTCGACCTCGGCGGAATTTGAACTCAGAACATAACGACAGACGAAATACCTATTTCTTTACTACCCACAAGGGGCTAAACACAGAGAGGACAGACAAACGCACTAAGTCGATTACATCGACCCCAGCGCGTAACTGGTACTTTATTTATCGACCCCGAAAGGATGAAAGGCAAATTTGACCTCGGCGGAATTTGAACTCAGAACGTAACGGCAGACAAAATACGGCTACGCATTTCGCCAGGCGTGCTAACGATTCTTCCAGCTCGCTGCCTTGAATGTTAAGAATAGCTCTGAATGTTACGTGGAGAAGTCATTTAACCAACGAGCGGTTTTAGCGAGATCTATCCAAAGTGATTGGGAAGATTCAGCAGAGAAGAATGAGAATTGCTGGTCATTGCATCTGGCATCCAGAAGAACGTGTGTGTCAACTGGTCTGATGGCAGTCGGTCGAAGGAAGAATCAACAGGGAAAGAAAACGTCTAACCTATGTGGACGACTTGCTTCAGGACAGTGGAATGGCAAATGTTGACGAATTAAGAACATGCATGGGGGACCGTGATGGATGGTATGCTTGCATGAAGACACTGAGGCGTCCGGGATGACGGCCAGACTAAACTAACCAAGTATGGCTGACTTGTGGAGATATGTTGAACAGCTGTTATCGCTTACGGGACGAATCCGGTATTTGGCCGAGTCCATTCTGAGGATTGCACTCACCGTGATTTTTTTTCAGGCCCTGTGCCTTTAGTTGAGAGGATCATCATCATCATCATCATCATCATCATTATTATTATTATTATTATTATTATTATTATTATTATTATTATTATTGGCGTTAGGAAGGGCATCCAGCCGTAGAAACACTGCCAGATCTGACTGGGCCTGACGAAGCCTTCCAGCTTCACAGACCCCAGTTGACCCATCCAACCCATGCTAGCATGGAAAGCGGACGCTAAACGATGATGATGATGATGATTATTATTATTATTATTATTGAGTGAGAGAGCAGTGCATGCCATCAAAGTGACACTGGGGTAAAATATATGAAGCCCAGTATACCCATCATGACTACCCGTCTGATAAGGGTACACTAGGCACCAGCATCACAACCATGTGTGCGCGACATGGTGATCTCATCAAAATAAACAGCACATTACCTTGAAGGTGGAGGCCAGTTAGAATTTTCTTCAGGTTGAGTAGCCCTCCCACTCAAAAGGTCCCTGAATAAGGGTTGTTTAAGGACGTTGATTGAAACATCCATGTTTCCAGAGGTGAATTATTCAAACCCCAAAGAATCCCTCTCAACACAGGGCTATGATGCTACCCCACTACTTCTGCTCGTGATCAGAGATGCACATATCGTCAGCCACTAAGGGACATACTCAACTGGTTACGGTCAAACAACTGATAAGCAAATCTGGTTTTGAACAGAATGTTTACTGTAGCCAATCTTTTCGACCAAGACAATGTACATGATAACACTTCCAATCAGTTAAGATTAGAAGCCATGAGAGCCACTACCTTGTACTGCATCTGGACATTATTATTATTATTATTATTATTATTATTATATTATTATTATTGGCGTTAGGAAGGGCATCCAGCCGTAGAAACACTGCCAGATCTGACTGGGCCTGACGAAGCCTTCCAGCTTCACAGACCCCAGTTGACCCATCCAACCCATGCTAGCATGGAAAGCGGACGCTAAACGATGATGATGATGATGATTATTATTATTATTATTATTGAGTGAGAGAGCAGTGCATGCCATCAAAGTGACACTGGGGTAAAATATATGAAGCCCAGTATACCCATCATGACTACCCGTCTGATAAGGGTACACTAGGCACCAGCATCACAACCATGTGTGCGCGACATGGTGATCTCATCAAAATAAACAGCACATTACCTTGAAGGTGGAGGCCAGTTAGAATTTTCTTCAGGTTGAGTAGCCCTCCCACTCAAAAGGTCCCTGAATAAGGGTTGTTTAAGGACGTTGATTGAAACATCCATGTTTCCAGAGGTGAATTATTCAAACCCCAAAGAATCCCTCTCAACACAGGGCTATGATGCTACCCCACTACTTCTGCTCGTGATCAGAGATGCACATATCGTCAGCCACTAAGGGACATACTCAACTGGTTACGGTCAAACAACTGATAAGCAAATCTGGTTTTGAACAGAATGTTTACTGTAGCCAATCTTTTCGACCAAGACAATGTACATGATAACACTTCCAATCAGTTAAGATTAGAAGCCATGAGAGCCACTACCTTGTACTGCATCTGGACATTATTATTATTATTATTATTATTATTATATTATTATTATTATCATTATTATTATGGAGTGGCTGTGGGGTAAGTAGCTTGTTTACCAGCCACATGGTTCCAGGTTCAGTCCCACTGCGTGGCACTTTGGGCAAGTGTCTTCTACTATAGCCTCGGGCTGACCAAAGCCTTGTGAGTGGATTTGGTAGACGGAAACTAAAAGAAGCCCATCGTATATATATATGTATGTATGTATGTATGTATGTATGTATGTATGTATGTATGTGTGTGAGTGTATATGTTTGTGTGCTTGTGTTTGTCCCCCCAACATCGCTTGACAACCGATGCTGGTGTGTTTACGTCCCCGTAACTTAGCGGTTCGGCAAAAGAGACCGATAGAATAAGTCCCGGGGTCGATTTGTTCGACTAAAGGCGGTGCTCCAGCATGGCCACAGTCAAATGACTGAAACAAGCAAAAGAGAGTAAAAAGAGAGTATTCGTAATGTTGCAGATTGAAGACATTGTGTCTACTGGGGATTTGCACTGTTGTCAAGTTACACCAAGGACCTCAGACAGACAGTGCATTGCGCAATATGCGTGCCGTTCCAAGTAAAGTTGAGTTTTGCAATAGATGTGTCTTCTGGTCAGGTGGTATTGAACTTAGTGTTCCGATAATAACAGTAACAATATTTATGTTTGACTCTCGCAATTGCCACATCTTGGTGAGCTCAATTCTCAGGTTTCCATATTTACCAACCTTTTCTTTTTCTTACCTGATAATATGTTGATCTCCTGGCACTGCCACGTCGATTATTAGGCACTTTTGTTTGTCCCTTCTAAAGGTTACTACTCCTTGTCTGTCTGGAAGACAAAGTTCCAGAAGATTTTGCCTTCCCATTTTCGTCCATTAACTTTTCCGGTGTATGTTGGTACCAAACACTTGTTACCTCCTATCCGTACTTCAAGCATAATAGCCAGTGAAGGTTTGGGGCTACCTTGTCGTGTCTGCGCTTGTGCTCTTTCTGTGCAAGTCTTCCACAAGCACCAATAATGTGAGTTACGTTTTTGACCTTCTTCCCACACATTTTTATTTCTTTACTACCCACAAAGGGCTACACACAGAGGCGACAAACAAGGACAGACAAAGGGTTTAAGTCGATTACATTGACCCCAGTGTGCAACTGGTACTTATTTAATCGACCCCGAAAGGATGAAAGGCAAAGTCTACCTCGGCAGAATTTGAACTCAGAACGTAGCGGCAGACGAAATACCGCTAAGCATTTCGCCTGGCGTGCTAACGTTTCTGCCAGCTCACCGCCTATACATATTTCTTTACTACCCACAAGGGGGCTAAACACAGAGAGGACAAACAAGGACAGATAAACGGATTGAATCGATTATATCGACCCCAGTGCGTAACTGGTACTTATTTAATCGACCCCGAAAGGATGAAAGGCAAAGTCGACCTCAGCAGAATTTGAACACAGAACGTAGCGGCAGATGAAATACCGCTAAGCATTTCGTCTGGCATGCTAACGATTCTGCCAGCTCGCAGCCTTGGATGAAAGGCAAAGTCGACCTTGGCGGAATTTGAACTCAGAACGTAGCGGCAGACGAAATACCAATTTCTTTACCACCCACAAGGGGCTAAACACAGAGGAGACAAACAAGGACAGACAGATGGATTAAGTTGATTATATCGACCCCAGTGCATAACTAGTACTTAATTTATCGACCCCGAAAGGATGAAAGGCAAAGTCGAGCTCGGTGGAATTTGAACTCAGAACGTAGCGATAGACGAAATACCAATTTCTTTACCACCCACAAGGGGCTAAACACAGAGGAGACAAACAAGGACAGACAGATGGATTAAGTTGATTATATCGACCCCAGTGCATAACTAGTACTTATTTAATCGACCCCGAAAGGATGAAAGGCAAAGTCAAACTCGGCGGAATTTGAACTCAGAACGTAACGGCGGACGAAATATGGCAACGCATTTCGCCCGGCGTGCTAACGAATCTGCCAGCTCACCGCCTTTCTGCCCACACATTCTACAAAGGTCTGTTGCACTTGTATAGTGTATATCCATCCCTTTTCACTGAGTTGGTATTCAACGCCTGGTCCTGGGCAATAACGATTAAGCTTTCAGTCTTCTTTTTAAGGTCATCCTTGCTGAGCCACCTCCATGATACTCCCTGGTCTTTTATTATTATCATCATTATTATTATTATCATCATTATTATTATTATCATCATTATTATTATCATTATTATTATCATCATTATTATTATCATTATTATTATCATCATTATTATTATCATTATAATTATAATTATTATTATCACCACCACAACCACAACCACAACCAGCAGCAGCACTACCACCATTACTCCATACAACCTTCACAACTACTACCACTACCATCACCATCACCACCACCACCAGCACAACTACTACCACTACCATCACCATCACCACCACCACCAGCACAACTATAGCCATCACCATCACCATCACTACCATCACCACCACAACTACCACCATCCACCACCACCACCATTACAACCACCATCACCACCACCGTTGCCCATACAACCACCACAACTACTATCACCACCACCACCACCACCACCATCACAACTATAGCCATCACCACCACCACCACCACTACCATCACCACCACCACCACCATCCACCACCACCACCACCACCATCACTAGAACCTGTACCACCATTTAGATGTTATCTGCTGTAGGTGGCGGATGTTGTGACAACCTAGTTTGAAGAGGTGGTTGGGTTTTTTTTGGTTTTATTTGTTTTGTTTTGTTTTTATTTTATATTTAATCAGTTAAATCACCCCCCCCCCCTCATAACAGTGATATTGTTGTGGAATTAGTAGTAGTAGTGGTGGTGGTGGTGGTGGTGGTGATGATGGTGGTAGTGGTGGTGGTAGTGAAAGTGATAATATTAATTGTTGTTGTGGTGATAGCAGTGGTAGTGGCAGCAGTGGTGGTAGTGGTAGTGGTGGTGGTGGTGGTGGTGGTGGAGATATTGCTAATAGTCACAGTGGTTGCTGTTGTTGTTGTGTTGGTGGTGGTAATATTAGTAGAGGTGATGGTGGTGTTAGCTGTTGCTATGGTGTTTTGGTGGTGGTAGTGTTGTAGGTGGTGGTAGTGCTTGTAGTGGTGGTAGTAGTGCTTGTAGTGGTGGTAGTGGTAGTGGTGGTCGTGGTGGTCGTGGTGATGGTGGTGTTAGTGGAAGTGGTTGTGGCACTAGTAACAGGGGTGGTGTTACTTAGTTGTGGTAACGATGCAACGGATGTCACGGTGTCAATAATGTTATGACGTTAGTAGAGACGACGATGGTAGTATTGGTGGTAGTAGAGGTGATGGCAGTGGTCAGTGGTGTTGGTTGGTGGTGGTGCTGGTTGACGGTGGTGGTGGTGGTTGTTGTTGTTGTTGTTGTTTTTGGTGGTGGTGATGGCAGCGGTCAGTAGTGCTGGTTAGCGGTGGTGGTGGTGGTTTTTGTTGTTGTTGGTGGTGGTGATGGTAGTGGTCAGTGGTGCTGGTTGGTTGTAGTGGCGATGGTAGTGGTCAGTGGTGCTGGCTGGTGATGGTGGGAGGTGCTAGTGGTGTTGGTGATGATGGCAGTGGTCAGTGGTGCTGGTTGGCTGTGGTGGGAAGTACTAGTGGTGGTGGTGGTGGTGGTAGTTTTTGCTATTAATGGTGGTGGCAGTGGTGTTAGTAATAAAACTGCAATAGTATAGTTGGTATTGATGCTGCTTATTCAGCTAAATGAAGAATAATTCTGTTGCTGCTAGTGGTGTTGCTTAAGATGGCAAATTGGCAGAATTATGAAAACATTGGATAGAAAGGCTTCACTATATTTGTTTTCATTCTGTACACTCTGAGTTCAAATCCCACTGAGGTGAACTTTGCGTTTTATCATTTCAAGGTCAATAAAAAAAAGTACCAATTCTCAACAGTGTATTAGCGAAATGGTCAGAGTGTTGAGTAAGCTGTTTTGCTGTATCTGTATATATTCTAGTTCTTTGGTTTCTGACAACAAAACCTATGGACAATAGCATAGCTAGGGTGTGGTGGGGTATTGAAGTGGTTTGCCCCAAGTGACACTTTTATGGGAGAAGCACTTTTGAGTCTGTTGTATAAGCCTCTATTGGGGACAGGGGGTAAGAGTGTGGGAAGTGCAGCAAACTCACAGCAGCAAACACTCTAGCCACACCACTGCTTACAGAGACACTAATGCAAGTCGTATCACTTAGTGTTGACAGCCATTCCCTTGGATATTATCAAGGGTGTAGAAGAAGTGACTGACATGCTTCACCATCAGCTAATCTTCCTGTAAAAAAAAAATTTCTACACAGATATAGGCTCAGGAGTGGCTGTGTGGTAAGTAGCTGGCTTACCAACCACATGGTTCCGGGTTCAGTCCCACTGTGTGGCACCTTGGGCAAGTGTCTTCTGCTATAGCCTTGGGCCAACCAAAGCCTTGTGAGTGGATTTGGTAAGCGGAAACTGAAAGAAGCCTGTCGTATATATGTATATATATATATATATATGTGTGTGTGTGTGTGTGTGTGTATGTTTGTGTGTCTGTGTTTGTCCCCACCAACATCACTTGACAACCGATGCTGGTGTGCTTATGTCCCCGTCACTTAGCGGTTCGGCAAAAGAGACCGATAAAATAAGGACTAGGCTTACAAAGAATAAGTCCTGGGGTCGATTTGCTCGACTAAAGGCGGTGCTCCAGCATGGCCGCAGTCAAATGACTGAAACAAGTAAAAGAGTAAAAGAGTAAAGAGATCTGCATAAATGTACCACATGGATACCTCTTCACCATGATATAGCCCCTTGGAGATTTGTCTTTTACATGTTTTGGTCATTGGACTGAGGCCATGCTGGGGCACTGCCTTGAAGGGTTTAGTCGAAGAAATCAAACCCAGTACTTATTTCATCAGCCTCTTAGGCTGAACTACTAAGTTATGAGAATATAAACAAACTAACACCAGCTGTCAAGAGGTGAATGGGAAGAGACAAACACAAACAAAAAGACACACACACATGCATACATACATTAATACATACATACATACGTACTTATACACACACATATACATAGATACACACACATATATATATTTACACAATGAGCTTCAACACAGTTTCCATCAACCAGCATTGGTTGGCCCAGGACTATAGTAAAAGACATTTGGCCAAAGCGTCACACGGTGGAACTGAACTTGAAATCATATGATTGCAAAGCAAGCTTCTTAACCACACAGCCATGCCTGTACCTACATACTTTCCTTTCTCAAAACATTTAAGTGTGATTGACAGACAGCTAGAAGTTGGGTGGGGTTGATAAAATCAATTATATGATTGCTATTATATTTTATCAACACCAGAAGGAGAAATGGTATAGGCAACTTTGGTGGGATTTGAACTCATGCCACACAGTGCAAAAACAAAAAAAGAATCTACACTTCATTAAATATTGGCTGTTACATAGGTACAAAGCCATTAATTTGGTGGGGAGAGAACAACAGTTGATTATATAGTTTAAAATGCTAAAGGGTTAATAGGCCCCAGAAAGTTAAAAGGTAAAGTTGGCCTCAGTGAAATTTGAACTCAGATCATACAGTACAAAAAGTAAAATACCTTAGAGAAATCAATCAATAAAGGGAAGGGGTAAAAGCCAATTATATTGCCCCCAGTACTTGGCAGGTACTTCTCTTAATGGCCCCATGAGGGCTGAAAAATCAAAGTTGACCTCAATGGTGTTTGAACTCAGAATGTAACGGCATGCAGCTAAACACTGCAAGACATTTTATACACTACTGCTCTACCAGTTCAGCCAATATTTTACACTTTGAATCCACAAATATGCTTAGCAGGCATGACTATTTTTAGTATTATCCCCTAGAAGATGCAAAAGAGAACAGTTACCGTATTTGACGGCATATTAGACACACTGGCATATTAGACGCACCCTCATTTCAGCAGGTCAAATTCAGGATAAAAAGTTTTAAGTGTATTTAAGCATATATTGTTGAAAGCAGTCTAGCAGCACATTACAAAAGCAGAAAACATTGCTGCATAAAAGCAAGCATACAAAAGGAAAGCATACAAATTACAATCGTAATCATCTTTAATCATCTTTTTAACCAGAAAACTCTTCATCATCTTCTACACCAGAAAAGTCTTCATCATCTTCAAAACAAGGAACATCTTCATCACTACTGCTGAAATCACTGCATGAGTACGGAAAATATCATTAAGGTGTTAGCGTTGGTAGAAATACTTATCGTAAGCTAGGTTAGTGAGCCTCTGGGAGAAGATTAGCCTACGGGAGGGTCTTGACTTCAAATATTAGACGCAGGGCGATTTTTTGAGCCAAATTTTTTGGAAAAAAGTGCGTCCTATATGCCGTAAAATACGGTAAATAGTTTCATGTTCATAGTTCACTAATTACACAGTAGAAATAAGATTCAGAGCGTACAAGAATCTGGTGATTTCAATTCTTGTGTATGAGTGTGAAAGCTGAACTCTTACAGCTGACATGGAGCAAAGGATCCAGGCATTTGAGCTCAAGTGCTTCAGAAGGCTGCTACACATCTCATACACAAAGTACAAAATAAACAGCTTTGTCAGGCAGCAGATCAACAAATACGCTGGATGACAGGAAGCACTCCTTGTGCAAGTAAAAAAGACGGAAGCTTGCCTGGTAGTCAAGCTGGCAGAAACGTTAGCACGCCGGGCGAAATGCCTAACGGTATTTCGTCTGCGTTACGTTGTGAGTTCAAATACTGCCGAGGTCGACTTTGCCTTTCATCCTTTCGGGGTCGATAAATTAAGTACCAGTTACGCACTGGGGTCAATGTAATTGACTTAATACCTATGTCTGTCCTTGTTTGTCCCCTCTGTGTTTAGCCCCTTGTGGGTAATAAAGAAATAGGTAGTCATGTATCCCACCCCAACTCCCTGTCTAAAACTACTGTTCTTCAGGAAACAGTTGAGGGAGGACAAAAGAGTGGCAAATCCTGGTTTGATAACAACAAGGACTGGAAAGGTTACAACACAGCAAACATGCTATGCATGACAGAGAACTGAGACCAGTGAGGGATGGCTGACTATGAAAGCAGCAAAAAAGGGCACCTCAACGAATGGCTGCATCGGTTAAGGGGTTAAGGGTTCTTGATGATGATAATGATGATGATGATGATGGTGGTGGTGATGGTGATGGTGGTGATGATGATGATGATGATGATGGTGATGATATTGATGATGATGATTATGATGATAGGAGATGGTGATGATGATGATGATGATGATGGTGATGGTGGTGGTGGTGGTGGTGATGATGATGATGATGGTGATGATTATTATGATGATGATTATGATGATGATGATGATGATGATGATGGTGATGGTGGTGGTGGTGGTGGTGGTGGTGGTGGTGGTGATGATGATGATGATTATGATGATGATGATATTCATTTATCATAAGCATCAGTTCAGACAAACAGATCCTATCCCTTGAACTTTTGTGGAGGCACATGGCCTAGTGGTTTGAGCAGCGGACTCGCGGTCGAGAGATCGCGGGTTCGAATCTCAGACCGGGCGATGTGTGTGTTTATGAGCGAAACACCTAAGCTCCACGCAGCTCCGGGCAGAAGGTAATGGCGAAACTTCTGCTGACTCTTTCGCCACAACTTTCTCTCACTCTTTCCTCCTGCATCTTGCAGCTCACCTGCGACGGACTGGCATACCGTCCAGGTGGGGAACCTATACGCCAAGAAACTGGGAAACCGGCCCTTATGAGCCAGGCATGGCTCGAGAACGAACAACCATCCCATGAACTTTTGATGGTCAGGTGTATCCATCAATGGCTAACCAGTTATATTGAAGGTGGTGGAAGGGAAGGAAAAACATAAATTATATCAACCCCCAGTATAATTAACTCGTTTGGTACCAAGTCACCTGAACATATCCCTGGTTCTGTTATACTCTTTTTACTCTTTCTCTTTTACTTGTTTCAGTCATTTGACTGCGGCCATGCTGGAGCATCGCCTTTAGTCAAGCAAATCGACCCCAGGACTTATTCTTTGTAAGCCTTGTACTTATTCTATCAGTCTCTTTTGCCGAACCGCTATGTTATGGTGACATAAACACACCAGCATCAGTTGTCAAGCGATGTTGGGGGGGCAAACACAGACGCACAAACACACACACAAATGTATATATATATATACATATATACGACAGGCTTCTTTCAGTTTCCATCTACCAAATCCACTCACAAGCCTTTGGTTGGCCCAAGGCTATAGTAGAAGACACTTGTCCAAGGTGCCATGCAGTGGGACTGAACCTGAAACCATGTTGTTTGTAAGCAAGCTACTTGTCACACAGCCACTCCTACGCCTATATTTATAAATTTAATTAGGTCAACCAAGAACAACGGGATTCTACACTATCAGGTTTGCCTCAAGAATGCCTCGAAAAAGTTCTAAGAGGTCAGTTTATTCTCATTAATCACTCAGGGCAGAAAGGTTAAAACAATGGGCTGAGGACTTGTCTGACAATGTTGAAGAATTCCGATTCGCTCAGGAATCTTATCTTAGGTATTCTGTAGTGGTTCGCTACATATTTATATGTACACATACATGCACACGCACACACACACACACACACACACACACACACACACGCTCCAAATCCACTCACAAGGCTTTGGTCGGCCGGAGGCTATAGTAGAAGACATTTACCCTAGGTGCCACGCAGTGGGACTGAACACGGAACCATGTAGTTGGTAAGCAAGCTACTTACCACACAGCCATTCCTGCACCTATACAAACTTCCCATTTTGAAATTATCTTCATTAAATCCTTCCATCAAAATTTTATGATAATTTATGTTCTAAAACACCAGCTTAATAAGGACAAAGTCATTTAAAAAAAATTTCAGAGATGTAGTTGTCTGGCAACTGATTTGATCTGAGAGCTCATGTTGTATCTAAAGCAAATACAGCATGAGTGACTCATATTAGCCATTCAAAAACATACAGAGATTGTTAACTTTACTTAAACATTTACCATTTGATGTCAAAATTTTCATCACACTATCTGCAGCCTGGTCATTGACACAATTCTTCTGCAGCAGGTATTTTAATGAATTCTTCGTTATTTTGAATTTTTGAACCCTTTAGCATTCAGAATATTCTGTCAAATATAATGCTTATTTATTCACATTGTTGGGTCTCACACAAGCAATGGCGAAAGAACGAGACCTCTGGAGATATGCTGTGACTGTGAAGACCCGACAAATAACGTGAGTTCATGGCTGTTTCCTGCACCAGTTTTACATAGATGCCCCAACCCATCCAAAGTGCCTTGGATTACAGGACAGCCTGCTGTGGTTGAGGAGATCTATTGAGTCAAGTACATCAACATCAAAAAATCAAATGGAAATTGTATTTGTGATACCTGTGCCGGTGGCATGTAAAAAGCACCATCCGAACGTGACCAATGCCAGCACCGCCTTGACTGGCTTCTGTGGCGGTGGCACATGAAAATCACCAACCAATCATGGCCGTTGCCAGCCTCCCCTGGCACCTGTGCTTGTGGCACGTAAAAAGCACTCACGGAGTGGTTGGCGTTAGGAAGGGCATCCAGCTGTACAAAACTGCCAGATCAGACTGGAGCCTGGTGCAGCCTCCCGGTTGAACCATCCATCCCAGGCTAGCATGGAAAACGGACGTTAAAGGATGATGATGATGATTGTTTTGATTTAACCATGCATTATCTCGTAGCTTTGAGTTTTCAATGATGTGATTCTTTTACTCTTTTACTTGTTTCAGTCATTTGACTGCGGCCATGCTGGAGCACCGCCTTTAGTCGAGCAAATCGACCCCATGACTTATTCTTTGTAAGCCTAGTACTTATTTTATCGGTCTCTTTTGCTGAACCGCTAAGTTATGGGGACATAAACACACCAGCATCGGTTGTCAAGCGATGTTGGAGGGGGACAAACACAGACTCACAAACATATACACACACACATGCATATACATATATATATACGGGGACGTAAACACACCAGCATCAGTTGTCAAGTGACAGACAGACAAACACACACACACACACATATATATACATATATACGATGGGCTTCTTTCAGTTTTCGTCTACCAAATCCACTCACAAGGCTTTAGTCAGTCCGAGGCTATAGTAGAAGACACTTGCCCAAGGTGTCACGCAGTGGGAATGAACCCAGAACCATGTGGTTGGTAAGCAAGCTACTTACCACACAGCGACTCCTGCTTGTTTATTTTTAAAACAACATTTGAGAGTAGGTGTGAGAAGCAGGATCTAGCCAGTTTAAACATAAAGCAAATAGAATATTGGAGTGGATATAGTCAGTTTAAATGCTATGGGGGTAAATATATCCATTATTTTCATCTTTTTTACAGGGTGACCCCCCCCCCCCAAAAAAAAAAAAAACAGAACCCAAAAAATTTTATTGAATCCTACAAAGGTCCAGCAAATTTCAAGAAATTTGCTGGACTTAAACTTCGGTCTGTGTATGATCATTCCCTTTGCATAAAAGTCATGTTCTTTTCAAAATAAACTCCATATATCGAGCATGGCCATCTCATTGAAGGGACTTATGATCTATCTATTTATCTATCTATCTATCTATCTATATATATAAGTAGGAGTTTATCACGGATCAGGTTTCAGTCCCCTTAAGTCCCCTTTTGTTTATCACAGTCCTCCAGGTTATAACAGAGGAATTTAAAACTGGCTGCTCCTGGGAACTCCTCTATATCGATGACCTTGTTCTTATAGCTGAATTACTACTAGACAGAGAAGAAAGGTCCGCAATCAAAGAGTCTTAGACTTAATTTTAACAAAGACCAAAGTTCTAAAAAGTAGGAAAACAGACAAATTACTAATCCCTTCAAGGAGAAGTCCCTGCTCAATATGTAGCAAAGGTGTAGGTAGAAATTCTATAAGGTATACCTAATGCAAGCTATGGACACACAAGAAATGCGCTGGTGTCATCAGGAAGGTTAACAGGGAAAGCAGTATTTGGGAGTGGGAGATGTACAGGTACAATAAACATTAAGAGCGTACAGAAAATAGACTTTCTCAAATGCTGAGAAAACCCTTAAAAGTAGTAGATAACTTCCATTACCTAGGCAACAAAGTTAGCAGTGAAGGAAGATGCTCTGGGAGCATAGTTGCTAGAATAAGGATTGGCAGGGCAAAGTTTAGAGAGCTACTACTTTTGTTGGCAAAAGAAAGGCCTCTCCCTCAGAGTGAAAGGCAAAGTGTATGATGTTTATATACAAACAGCCTTGCTCTATGACAGTGAAAATGAGCTGTGACTACAGAGGATGTGTGAAGGCTTGAAAGAAATTAAGTTTGCATGCTTTGCTGGGTGTGTAATGTCAGTGTGTATATACAATGGAATGTAAGTATTTTAAAAGAAAAATTGAGTGTAAGAGGCATCAGACGTAGTGTGCAAGAGAGAACACTGTACTGGTATGGTCACATGGCCATACCAGTGCATACCATATAGATGAAGACAGCTGCATAAAGAAGACACCTTGAGCAAATGTCTTTTACCATATCTCTAGATTGGCCCAGAGATATAGCAGAAGGCAATTGCTTGAGGTGCCATACAATGGGACTGAACCTGAAACTGCATGGTTGCAAGGCAAGCTTCTTAAACACAGATATGCCAGCACTTACAATGACAAATTAATGAATTTAAAATAAAATATATTTAAAAAAAAAAAACCTCAAAAAATGAATGAAAGTCTCATGATGTTTATTAACTTCCTGAATGCCATATGAGGTCAGCTGAGGTTTATTAAATTTTGTGAATGTTATACGAGGTCAACTAGGATATATTAACTTCCTGAATGTCAAAATCGGAATATTTACATTTCCAGAAAGTTCTCTGAGTTTATATCGGTATACTGCATTTGGGGAGAGGATAGATGATGGTGAGGGAACGAGATGGAATGAAGATGAAGGGTGAGGTGTGTAACTATTTTCAATTGGATGATTTCTCGTTTAATTCATTGTACAAGAGAAAATTCTGGGAGTAATTCTCAATCTGTCTATCTGTCTATCTCTCAATCTCTCTCAGTCTCTCTGTGTATATACTTGTAATTATATACATACATACATACACGCACACACATATATATATATCATCATCATCATCGTTTAGCGTCCGTTTTCCATGCTAGCATGGGTATATATATATATATAATTACAAGTATATACACAGCCTCACACACATATGCACACATCCACATGCACACACACACACACACAAATACATAAAATGCACATCACTACACACAACGCACACACTAGGCTACTTATACACATACGCACACATGCTTCCATGTGCACACACAGGCCCATGCATTTGCACACATACACACACACACACTATACACAGCCTCACACACTTATACACATGTCTACACACACACACACATACATGAAACACACATCACACCACACAACACACACACTAGGTTACTTATACACATACACACACATGCTCCCATACACACACACACACAAACAAATACACGAAATGCACATCACCCCGCAAAATGCATGCCCTAAGTTACTTATACACATACACACACATTCTCCCACATGTACACACATGCCCACATAATTTTAAGCTCGCCCACACATACATTCACATGCACATGCACTCACCCTCTTTCACACATACATTCACACACACTTGCCCTCTTTCACACATACACACACTTGCACACCTTAGTTCAGCCAGATCATGGTTATTATCTCCCTTCCACTCAGCCTCTTTCTTCTGATCGTTTCATTGTGTTAAACCGTTAATCCCTACACATTTGTTTTCTCTCTCTGTATTTTTTGTTCTCTCTCCATTTTTTCCCCTCTCAATCCTTTTTGTCAAAGAGCATAGACTCAAAACACCACAGACTTTTCCATTTTTCTCAAGCATCAAACTATTACACCTGTTTGTTGTTCCCTCATTTATATCTGGTTTTTGCTTTCTATAAATTCGAACTATACATGCATGCATCCATCCATCCATCCATACATACATACATACATACATACATATATATATACATACATACATGCATACATACATACATGCATACATACATACAAACATACATGCATACATACATACATACATATATACATACATGCATACATACATACATACACACATGCATACATACAAACATACATGCATACATACATACATAAATACATACATACATGCATACATACATACATACAAACATACATACATACATGCATACATACATATAATTGTTAAAGAGGACAACAAGCATTAAGGCAAGGCAAACATGTGTGTGTGTGTGTGCGTGTGTGTGTGCATATGTGTATGGTGTACGTGTATGTGTGTGTATGTGTGTGTGTATGTGTGTGTGTGTGTGTGTGTGTATGTGTGTGTGTGTATTTGTGTTGTGTTTGTCCCCCCCCCCCGACTACTGATTGACAACTAGTGCTGGATTATTTACATCCCTGTAACTAAAAGGTTTGGCAAAAGAGACTTGTAGAATAAGTCCTGGGTTTGATTTGTTTGACTAAAAACCCTTCGAAGGTAGTGCCCCAGCATGGCCACAATCCAACAACTGAAACAAGTAAGAGAAGATAATAAAAGATAAAAGATAAAAGATAGCAGATTCAGACATACTACACCTACTTCTATAAATGTATCACTTAATACTGTTCATGGAGAATTCAGTCAGAATATTAAAAATATTAAAAATATTAAAAATATTACAAAAACACAATTACTATGGATCTAGAGAAACGTGCCAAAACTACTCCGAGAAGAGGCAAATTAATTAAAACTGAGACCGTTAGATTAGATACAGACTACGAAATCAGAGAATTCAAACAGCACCACCCATGCAAGTACTTAGGAGTAGATGAAACTGATAAGGTGCAAGACATAGTGAGAAATAAAAGAGGAAATGAATGAGCAAATGTATTCTTTTATTCTTGTATTCTTTAATTCCTTTATTCTTTTATTCTTGTATTCTTTAATTCCTTTATTCTTTTATTCTTATACTTGTCTCAGTCATTTCACTGCAGCCATGCCAGAGCATTGCCTTAAAGGGTTTTTAGTCGAAGAAATTGACCCCAGGATTTTTCTTTGTTAGTCTAGTACTTATTTATTTCTTTATTGCCCACAGGGGGCTAAACACAGAAGGGGGCAAACAAAGGGATTAAGTCGATTACAGCGACCCCAGTGCATAACTGGTACTTATTTAATTGACCCCGAAAGGATGAAAGGCAAAGTCGACCTCAGCGGAGTTTGAACTCAGAACATAATGGCAGACGAAATACTGTTAAGCGTTTTGCCCGGCATACTAACGATTCTGCCGGCTCACCGCCCTTAGTCTAGTACTTATTCTATCGGTCTTTTTTGCTGAACTGCTAAGTTATGGGGATGTAAACACACCGACATCAGTTGTCAAGCGATGGTGGGGGCACAAACACAGACACAAAGACACACACACATAAAAACATATATACATGCATCTGTCTGTCTGTCTATCTGTATGATGGGCTTCTTTCAGTTTCCGTCTACCACATGCACTCACAAGGTTTTGGTCAGCCAAGGCCATAGTAGAAAATACAGCCGATTGGTAAGGAGTTTGCTTATCAACCACATGGTTCCAGGTTCAATCACACTAGGTGGTACACTGGGCAAGTGTCTTCTACTGTAGCCTTGGGCTGACCAAAGCCTTGTGAATGGATTTGGTAGATGGAAACTGAAAGAAGCCTGTCGTACTTATATATGTGTGTATGTATGTATGAATGTATGTATGTATGTATATGTGCATATGTTTGTCCCTTCACCACCATGACTTGACAACCAATGTTGGTGTGTTTACGACCCTGTAACTTAGCAGTTCAGTAAAAGAGACCGATAGAATAAGTACTAGGCTTATGAAGAATAAGTCCTGGGGTTTATTTGTTCGACTAACAGTGGTCAGTCAAATGACTGAAACAAATAAAAGAATAAAAGAATATATGTATATATATATATATATATATATATATATATATATATTATATATATATATATATACTTTATTTAAAGCAGCAGAAAATTCAACAATATATATATATATATATATATATATATATATATATATATACATAACAGGAAGGTTTACGAAAATAAACAAAAGACGAAGGCAGGTGGAATACAAACAAACAAATGTATTAGTATGGCGCTCAGGAATAGAAATAAAACAAGTCTTTTACGTTTCGAGCCTATGCTCTTTGACAGAAAGATACACAGAAAAGAAACAAGGAGAGAAAAAAATGCGTGTAGGAGCTAACGGTCCATCATATATATAGATATAATATGTTTGTATGTATGCATGTATGTATGTATGTATGTATGTATGTATGTATGTATGTATGTATGTATGTATGTATGTATGTATGTATGTATGTATGTATGTATGTATGTATGTATGTATGTATGTATTGATATGTATATACTACAAAAGAGTCAGACTTAAGTAAGTGCTAGAAATATGTCATAAATTACAGTTACAACATAAACAAATTGGAAATTAATTGAACTGAAGGGCTCAGATAGAAAATCTAGAAAATGACTCAATGCATTCTAGACCTACCAGCTATCCTGACTAAGATATGAACAAGATTTATCTACCATGTAGACAGGGAGGAAGGGGCTTGATGCGAATAGAGAATTGCTATAAAATAATGAAGTGGATCTGGCAAAACACTTAGGAGAGAGCAAAGGGATGCTTATTAGTGTAATAAGGAAACATAAAGAAATCAAGACATATATATATATACATACATGGTTGTGTGTGTGTGTGTGTACTAAGAAACAATAAACTACAAATTGTAGGTTAATTACATTGAAGAAAAAGTTTCAAAATAAACAAAAATAACAAGGCAAATATCAAACTGGAACTTCAAAATTATATTAAAGGGGTTAAAAATTGGGCGATAAGTCCCCTCTCTATTTACTAATCAGCAGCAGGGATGTGTGCTCTCGAAGTATAGTAACCAGAAAAGGAACAGGATGTTAAAGATTCAAATTTTTTTTTTTTCCCCCTTTTGGAAAAGGATTTATTGTATGTTGCTCGTATATAAAGCATGATGCTGCATGGATAGTAGATGTGGGTATGAGCAAAGGTTAGAAAAATATCAAGAAATGAAGTAAGGCGGTGAGCTGGCAGAAGCGTTAGCATGCCAGGCGAAATCCTTAGTGGTATCTCATCTGCCGCTATGTTCTGAGTTCAAATTCCGCCAAGGCCAACTTTGCCTTTCATCCTTTCGGGGTCGATTAAATAACTACCAGTCCTGCACTGGGGTTGATATAATCGACTTAATCCGTTTGTCTGTCCTTGTTTGTCCCCTCTGTGTTTAGCCCCTTGTAGGTAGTAAAGAAATAGGTATTTCGTCTGCCGCTACGTTCTGAGTTCAAATTCCGCCGAGGTCAACTTTACCTTTCATTTTTTTTCAGGGTCGATTAAATAAGTACCAGTCACACACTGGTGTCGATATAATCGATTTAATCCGTTTGTCTGTCCTTGTTTGTCCCCTCTGTGTGTAGCCCCTTGTAGGCAGTAAAGAAATAGGTATTTCGTCAAAAGGCGGTGAGCTGGAAGAAACGTTAGCACGCCGGGCGAAATGCTTAGCGGTATTTCGCCTGCTGCTACGTTCTGAGTTTAAATTCTGCTGAGGTCGACTTTACATTTCATCTTTTCGGGGTCGATAAAATAAGTACCAGTCACGCACTGGGGTCGATATAATCGACTTAATCCGTTTGTCTATCCTTATTTGTCCCCTCTGTGTGTAGCCCCTTTTGGGCAGTAAAGAAATAAGAAATGAAGTAAGTATGCTCTGCTGAATAGGTAATGTCTGTGTGCAGGGATGATATGATACAAATGAGTTGAAAGATGAACTGGGTACAAAAGGAATCAAGTATAGTGTTCAAGGGAGCTAACTGCATGGACGAAGATATTTAACACTTTTGATACCAATCCCTTGAAATTGCATTTGGTTAAGGGATTGATATCAAAAATGTTAAATATCTTCGTCCATGCAGTTAGCTCCCTTGAACACTATACTTGATTCCTTTTGTACCCAGTTCATCTTTCAACTCATTTGTATCATATCATCCCTGCACAAAGTGATAAATATATAAATATTGCATCAAAATTTCACATTAGTTTATGTTCCAAATTTCAAATTAACAATAGGAGTGGCTGTGTGGTAAGTAGCTTGTTTATGAACCACATGGTTCCAGGTTCAGTCCCACTGCGTGGCACATTGGGCAAGTGTGTTCTACTATAGCCTCGGGCTGACCAAAGCCTTGTGAGTGGATTTGGTAGATGAAAACTGAAAGAAGCCCATCGTATATATATATTTATATATATTTATATATATATATGCATGTGTGTGTTTATTTTTTTTTGCATCGTTTGACAACCGATGCTGGTGTGTTTGCATCCCCATAACTTAGCTGTTCAGCAAAAGAGAATGATAGAATAAGTCCTGGGGTCGATTTGTTCGACTAAAGGTGGTGCTCCACCATGGCCACAGTCAAATGACTGAAACAAGTAAAGATAATGATAATGTTATTTTACTAAATTTTTTATTATTTTTCAGAATTAATTGAATGAAAGTTAGAGTATTTCAACAGAAATATGGTAATAAAAGAGTTAATGTGTATGAATGGTAAAGAAGTACCAGGAAACCCAAGTGGAAGGAAACTGCGGAAGAGGAGGTCCCAGAAAGGCAGGGACAGTAGTAGTAAAAGTTGAGCTCAGGATGGTGAATCTGACAATGGACTTGACAGATAGCTTGCCTGGGTCTTTTATAACACCATAGTGTTGTGAAGGACCCAAACAAGCTATAGTATTGAACAGTGTGGTATTATAAAGGACCCATCTAACCCATGCAAGTATAGAAAATTAGATATAACAACTACAATGCCTCTGGTTATGATGGTGATATAATGGAATGGAAGGTTTATGTTACCTGTGGAGTATCTCCTCCCATTATAATTATTTTTATAGTTTCAAGGATCTGGAACACAAAGAAGAAGTTCACAAGCGGAGTACAATTTAATAGCCATTTATTTACAGAGTTCTCGTTCATGTGGTTCGCTCTCAGTGACCATCTTTATAGCAGCGCGTGGTTTGTCTTAACTCTGTACATGTGAGGTTCATTACCTCTGGAGATAAGCATGTGGAGTCAGAGCAGGACAAGAGTCCACTATGAGATGATGGCTATGCAGTGTTTCTCGGTGTAAGTGTGAGAAGAAATGAGAGGGTGAATGTCGTTTCTTGCTTAAATACCAGTTGCTGGTGAGAATCTCGTTGTCTTGTGCATGGCAAATGGTTGCATGCGAGATCTCATCCAAAATGGCACTAGCTTCTTGTACCTTGCTGCAGGGGTTTCCCCCTGAGAATGTTAGTGGGAAAATAGAGAATAACTGGAGCAGGCACAAGAAAAAAGCAAAGATGGTAACTGATCACAAAACAACGAGATATGGTACAAAATATGACAAGTCAAAAGAAAATAATTACAAGAAATATGAATGGGCAAGCACAAAATTATGACAAAATGTTCAATGGCAAAGCATTGGAATTATTCAGCAACACAAGAAGGCAATTGTCTGTCACAGGAAACACAAAAGAGGTTGTCAGATATAAATAGTTCTGGTAAATTTTGGGGGCCAATGCACAGTACGGACTGTCCTGGTGACATAAGGTTTGTTTGTGTTAGGTTGTGGCAACGAAGGTGGAGATGTAGGTGATGGTGTGGTCAAAGGTGGTTTGTCTTAACTCTGTACACGTGAGGTTCATTACCTCTGGAGATAAGCATGTGGAGTCAGAGCAGGACAAGAGTCTGCCGTGAGCTGCTGGTTATGCAGTGTTTCTTGGTGGAAGCATAAGAAGAAATGAGAGAATGAATGTCATTGTTTCTTGCTTAAATACCGGTTGCCAGCAAGAATCTCGTTGTTGTCTCATGCGTGGTTGCAGGCAAGATCAAGTTCAAAATGGTGCTGGCTTCTTGTGCCTCACTACAGTGATAACCTGATGGGGGAGAGGAAAGCCTGGGTGAAATCCAGTAATGACTCAAAAGTTCTGACTATTGCAAAACAAAAGGTCTGATTTGAGTTGCGCAGGATCAATCATTAACCCTGCCAAGCCATGTTCCTGCTATAGCAGGAACAGCACAAATATCATCTCTGCTGGGTTCCTGGTAAAGCAGTAATGAACAACACAAGTAGAAAAAGAAGAAATAGCTCTCCATTAGCTTGCCTGAAATCATTACTCTTGAGCTGCATATGTATCTCTCTTTTACTCTTTTACTTGTTTCAGTCATTTGACTGCGGCCATGCTGGAGCACCGCCTTTTAGTCAAGCAAATCGACCCCAGGACTTATTCTTTGGAAGCCTAGTACTTATTCTATTGGTCTCTTTTGCCGAACCGCTAAGTTACGGGGACGTAATCACGCCAGCATCGGTTGTCAAGCAATGTTGGGGGGACAAACACAGTCACACAAACATATACACATACACATACATATATATATACATATATACGATGGACTATTTTTCAGCTTCCATCTACCAAATCCACTCACAAGGCTTTGGTCGGCCCGAGGTTATAGTAGAAGACACTTGCCCAAGGTGCCATGCAGTGGGACTGAACCCGGAACCATGTGGTTGGTAAGCAAGCTACTTACCACACAGCCACTCTAACGCCTAATTATTATTTTTTTTTTTTTTGTATAGGAGCTGGTGGAGGGCAAAATCTGAGGCTCAAGTTTGAGATGGTTAATCAGAAAACGACTACAGAATGTAAATTAACTTTAAACCATGCAGTCAGCACAAACAACCAACTGATGACACCAATAGCTTGTGTTAGCAAAGACAGGATGTGTCCACAGATACAACCAGGTCAGCAGTTATGTCTGTGAAACAATATGCTGACACTTGAATATGAAAAACTGAGAAGAAAGAGTATAAAATTGTATCAGATGTGATATATGATAACATTTTTGCTGTAATTAAATCAGACAATGTTTCACATAGAAAGGACTATGAGGATTGAAAAAAGACATGGAGCAGACATTTAAATTTTTGTCCAACATCATGTTAACCCTTTTGTTACTGTACTTATTTTGAGATACTGTGTGTTTCTTTCAATTAATTTTAAATATAACGAAGAATTTAGTAAAGTAACTTAGTTATCATTAATCTGGTATTAGGAACATAAATTGTTACTAAGGTTTGATGGAAGATTTTAATTCAAAACTTTCAGGCTGGTTGGTATCAAAAGGGTTAAACAAAGAAGAATTACATTAATGAAAATAATATTTTCTTTTGTCATAAGATGGTGAGCTGGCAGAGAAGAAGCGGAATCGGCAGCCCGAAGATGATGTCCTCCAGCGGCGAGCGGGGGCTCGACCGGTCGGCAGCCGTTCGTATATGGCAGAGTCGTTAATTTGATGGGCCAAATACTCAGCAACTTTTCATTTGTCTTTATGTTCTGGGTTCAAATCCTACCAAGGTCAACTTAGTTCTTTATCTTTTGGGGTCGATAAAATAAGTATCAATTAAGCACTGGGGTTGATGCAATCAACTTACCCCTCCACCAAAACTGCTGGCCTTGTGCCAAAATTTTAAACCTGTATTTTGTTTTGTCATTAACAAGGTAATGTGAATTCCTAGAACCATTAGAGTCTCTGACAAAATACTTTGTAGTATTTATTCTAGCTCTTTTAAGTACTGAGTTCAAATCCTACCAAGGCTTGACTTTGCCTTTTAGCCACTTTAAGGGTTCATAAAATAACAGACGAGTCAAGTACTGGGGCTGATTTTATCAACTGATCCATCTCCTCAAAATGCCTGGCCTTGTGTCTGTTGCTTTGTCTTGTCTGTTCCCATCTTTAGCGTTAAGGGTCAGGGACTTTGCATACATGGTCTATCTTCCTCCATTGATTTTTGTCTCAGGCTATGGTTGTGCAGTCAGCCAGAGTTCATTTTTTAACCCTTTAGCATTCAGATTATTCTGTCAAATATAATACAGGGATTCCTCGACTTGCGCGAGTAATTGGGGGACGCGCAATTCGAAATTCGCGCAATTCGAAATTCGCGCAAGTCGAGTACCAGATATTGTTTTCTATAAATATTTTTTGGGATAACTGCTAAATATTGTTATATTAAAGAAACACTTGGAGAAAGTATTGAATGAACTTTCTTTCTATTTGAAACCAAAGAACTTTTATTGGCGACCGCTTTGTACGAATACAAATTACAAAAAATAATACAAATTATTTATAGGCGCAGGAGTGGCTGTGTGGTATGTAGCTTGCTAACCAACCACATGATTCCAGGTTCAGTCCCACTGCGTGGCATCTTGGGCAAGTGTCTTCTGCTATAGCCCTGGGCCGACCAATGCCTTGTGAGTGGATTTGGTAGACGGAAACTGAAAGAAGCCTGTCGTATATATGTATATATATATATATGTATGTGTGTGTATGTGTTTGTGTGTCTGTGTTTGTCTCCCTGGCATTGCTTGACAACCGATGCTGGTGTGTTTACATCCCCATAACTTAGTGGTTCAGCAAAAGAGACCGATAGAATAAGTACTGGGCTTACAAAGAATAAGTCCCGGGGTCGATTTGCTCAACTAAAGGCAGTGCTCCAGCATGGCCGCAGTCAAACGACTGAAACAAGTAAAAGAGTAAACGAGTAAAGAGTAAATTATTTAATGATTATAAACAGAAAATTGAAAAATACATAGCAAATAAATTTTACTTATTCAGTTGATCATACATTTTTTTATTACAAGAAAAATCATGTTCCAAATTTCTTTGCAGTTGCATACATTGGTCAGTGTTCTCATCTGAGAAGGGTGACACAAATAAAAGAAGAGTTTAATGTAAAGCTAAATAATAAATAAAACAATGAAAATTAACTTTAACTGACATGTTATCAATTACTCAAACACAATTATTTTTACTTTATGTATATTTGAAATGATGGATAGATAACAAGATAACAGACAAGGCAATGCAACCATTGATAATAAATATTTTTACAACAAGCGCAAGTCGAGAATACAACTCGTGCAACCTGAACACTCGGTATCAAAAGTTGGCTCACGCAAGTCGAATTTTGCGCAAGTTGAACTCGTGCAAGTCGGGGAATCCCTGTACTTATTTATTCAGATTGTTTTGAAACAAGTCTGGCATCGAAGTATAAAGCTTGTAGGGCAGACCATCCAAACCCAGTGATCTACCTCTCATGCAACTCTTCATCGCTTCCTGTATTTTCATGGCTGTTATCAGCCTTTCGCAGCACTCCGCCTTGCTCGCTGAGAGCCATCGCAGGTCATCCAGGTAGACACCGAAATCTGCCCTGTTATCCATCCAACCATTCATTCCAAACAGTTGAGCAAAGTGCCACTGAAAAGCCATACACATCTGTTTCAGCTCGAACTCACACACACACACACACACACACACACACACACGCATCCACACACAGACATATACAATGACTAAGGCTCTATGTGGCTACTCATCCTGCTGGGAATAGCCACTACCTCTCCCTCAAATCATACCATACTGCACTGTTATCTTGAAAATGAAAAGAAAGGAAGATCACATGTGGCACTGAAGGTAATACAGTTCCGGCACACCCTTAAAATAATAATAATAATAATAATAATAATCCTTTCTACTAAAGGCAAAAGGCTTGAAATTTGTGGGGAAGAGTCTAGTCAATTACCTTGACCCCCAGTGTTTCACTGATATTTAATTTATTGACCCAGAAAGGATGAAAGACAAAGTCGACCGCAGCAGAATTTGAACTCAGAACGTAACAACAGGCAAATTACCGCTAGACATTTCATCCAGCATGCTAATGACTCTGCCAGCTCGCCACCTTTATAACAACGCTAATAATAGCAACAGAAATAGCAACAACATCAACAACAGCAAACATCGACAATATCAACATCTGCACCGGCAACAATAACAACAACAAGAACAACATCAGTAACAATTACAACGTTAATAATAATAATAATGATGATAATAATAATAATAATAATAATAATAATAATAATAATAATAATAATAATAATATATTCCTTTACTACCCTCAAGGGGCTAAACACAGAGGGGACAAACAAGGACAGACAAACGGATTAAGTCGATTACATCGACCCCAGTGCGTAACTGGTACTTAATTTATCGACCCTAAAAGGCTGAAAGGCAAAGTCAACCTTGACGGAATATAATAATAATAATAATAATAATAATAATGATGATGATGATAATAGAAATAATAATAATAATAATAATAATAATAATAAAATATAATAATAATAATAATAATAATAATAATAATAATAATAATAATAATAATAATAATAACAACTTCAGGCCTTGTGCCTATAATAGAAAAGAATAATAATGACAACAGCAACCACAATAACTACAACAGTTACAACAACAACAACACCAATAACCTTGAATTGTATTGAATGACATGAAACTCGAAAAGGTTGTTGTGTGTTGTGTCCTGTTTTCTAAGTGGAATTCACTAAACTTAGAACAGAACCAGGAAGAGACTTATCTGTCACTCAAGTTCAATTAGAGGCCTAAGTGCCCTTCCTTAGAGCAAACTCCACCTCACCAAAACCATCTAGCTTTAAATGCTATCTATTACACACACAGATATACTTACACACACACAAAGATATACTTGCACACAGACATATACAATGACTAAGGCTCTATGTGGCCACTCATCCTGCTGGAAATAGCTACTAACTCTCCCTCAAATCATACCACACTGCACTGTTGTCTTGAAAACAAAAAGAAAGGAAGATCGCATGAGGCAATGAAGGTAATACAGTTCCGGCACACCCTTAAAAAAACTGATGGGAAGGTCACATAACTTGGAATGTCTTTCATCAAAGGCTTGCTTGATCAGGATCACCCTGGAGTTAAACAATAGCAATACAATGATGGGAAACGATCAACTACAAGGTCATTGGTCTTGTTAGAAATAACAGTTAAATCTCCCTCAAATCGCACACACCTTTTCATCATCATCATCATCACCATCCTCATCATCATCATCACCACCACCATCATTATGCAATCCATACAGTGGCTTTCCACAGTTTCCATCTTCCCAATTTCACTTACAAGGCTTAGGATTGGCCGGAGACAATCAATAAAAAAAACACTTGCTCAAGACACCATGCAATTAGATTGAACCAAAGACCTTGTAATTTCAAAGCAAACTTCCCTACCACTCAGCCATACTGCACCTAGTATTCCAGTAGGTCAAGAAACCATATGTCAAGTAGACATTTCCTCACAAGATTGTTGGACTCTTTGACCTCTCCAGAACAAAGGCACAAGCATATAAAGTTCCAAATGGCATCCTGTCCTAACATATTGCACTAATGTCTCAAGAACTGCACTGAAGAGAAATGGATTCAGAAAAGATCTCTGGTGAACATCTACCTGAACAATGAAATATTCGCTGAATTCTTTTCAAAAGGTTACATATTTTAAGCTGGGCTCACAAACAAGTCACCTAAATTAATTTTTCTTGGTGATTCTCCTTTTTCAGATTATAGGGTTAGATAAAATGTACCCAGTATTCTCTGTAAAATGTGAGACTGAGAAGACCCTCTAGTCCTGTCAAGGACATTACAACCTCTCCGATGCTGGTGCCATGACCAAATGCACCCTGTACTTTCTGTAAAGTGATTATTGTTTCTCTTCCACAATGTACAAATTCTTCAATAAAATCACTGTGAAAGATAGTGTATAAATTTAGAGGCTCAAACTGAGAGCAGAAATGAAGAACTGTCACCAACAAATTTCTGTGCAGGTCCACAAGCTGAATCGTTGTAATTCTATTCATATACATTTACCGTTTCTAATAATTTTCAAGTGCTGGCTGCCACTTAAAAAGCACCCATGCTGGTGATGCATTAACACATCTGTGCCAGTGCTGTATAAATACACAAGTGGGCAATAAAGAAATAAGAAACATTAGCATGCTGGGTGAAATGCTTAGCAATATTTAGTCTGTCTTTACATTCTGAGTTCAAATTCTGCTAAGGTCAACTTTGCTTTTCATCCTTTCGGGGTCGAGAAATTAAGTACCAGTTGCGTACTGGGGTTGATCTAATTGACTGGCTCCCACCTGTCCCAAAATTTCAGGCCTTGTTCCTAGAGTAGAAAAGATATTTATTCTTGTTCCTTTTCTAGAGAAATTGGACAATGGTCAGTGGCTTTGAATATGTATTTATAAAATATTTGACGACTTTCACAGATTTGCATCATTAAACATTGATCTTTTATCTTCTACTTTCTTTCAGGCCATGAGGCCATGCTGGGGCACTGCCTTGAAGAACTTTTAGTCAAATTAAATAGCCTAGTACTAACTGTTTTTTTTTAAAGCTTGGTACTTATTCTATAGGTCTCTTTTGCCGAACCACTAAGTTACAGAGATGATAACACACTAGCACCAGTTTCTCAAGTAGTAGTAGGGGACAAACACAGACACACACATACACATACACATACACACACACACACACACACATATATATATATATATATACATATATATAAATTTAAAATGAGGGTGAGAAATTGGAAATTAATTTAATTAAATTAACATCAATTTAACACCAGTAGTCTAGCATATAAAATCTGAAGGTTCAGTAAAGTGTATTATATACAAATGAGAGGGATGACCACTATGTGGACAACCCTTATGCTAGAAGTAGATCTGCTGTGGTCTTACCACTAAGAAATGTTCTCAAGAAAAATTTAGCAAACACCAGAACGTAAGCGAGCAAGACAAATAAAAAGTAACAAAATATAGATTATTCACATACATGTTTCACTATTAACATATTACATAATTTTTACTTACACAATTTGTCCGTAGATCCTCAGTGTGACCGTCTATACAAATATAATTTGCAGAACTATACACGGAGATATCTGCTTGAGGGCAGTTTTACCTAGATACAAGCGGATCTACTTCTAGCATAAGGGTTGTCCACATAGTGGTCATCCCTCTCATTTGTATATAATACACTTTACTGAACCTTCAGATTTTATATGCTAGACCACTGGTGTTAAATTGATGTTAATTTAATTAAATTAATATCCAATTTCTCACCGTAATTTTAAATTTAAATTTAAATTAATACATTCTCTAACCAGCAAAAGCCACTGCAGTAAATTATGTTTTGCAGTATTATTTTCCGGTAATTTAGTGCACCAAAATGAAGTCTTTTGAAAAATAACCGCATGGGATGGAGTACACACAGTATTTGGTCATATTCTCTTCTATTTGTGATTTTACTCGAAGGAGATAATTGCGAAGTGTTGTATTATTCTTGAATACTGTCCTGACGTCATATGGGCCACATATCTCTTGTATCTTTGTGGAGAGGCCTTTCACATAGGATAGACAGACTGTGGACAGTTTATTGGCCTCATCCTCTCTCTTCTTCATAATTGGAGTGGATAGTATACTTTTGGGGTAGTTGCTGCTTAACAGATCATTATTGAGCTTGATCATTTCTTCGTGGTGTGTGTCACAATCACTACTTATATTCTTTGCACAATGTTTTAGGCACTGAGCAATCCCTCTTTTTACACTGTACGGATGATGGGAATTAAAGTTGAGGTATCATCAGGTAAAGGTCAGCTTATGGTATATGGATGTCCTAAATCCATACTTGGTGTGTGTTATTAATACATCCAGGAATGCCAGCTGATTGTCTTTTTCCTTTTCCATTGTGAACTGTATGGATGGCTTTATTGAGTACACATGATCTAACAGCACTTGGACATCTTCCTGGTGGGGCCAGAGTAAAAAGGTGTCATCAACATATCGTAGCCATAGTGTTGGTTTTAGTGGTGTTAATCCTAAAGGCAAATTCTCAAACTATTCCATGTATATATTGGCTATTACCGGAGACAATGGCGAACCCATAGCTAAGCCCTCCTCTTGTCGATATATATCAGTGTCCATACTGAAGTAGGTAGTTTCTACACAGAAGGTCAACATTTCCATCAAGTTTCTTATTGGTATACTAGTGCGTTCTTTTAGATGGGTGTCTGTCACTAGTTTTTTTTTTGTATCACCGATAGTACCTCACCAGTTGGGACTTTGGTGAACAGGCTTATCACAGCTAGACTCACCATCTGGTTGGATTCAATGCTTGATCAATTCTGTGAAGTGGGTGGAATTCTTACGATGTTGACTTTCCTGCTAATGGACTGATTATATCCACAAGGAAGCAGCTCAGCGAATGACATGCTGAACCTCTACAGCTCGCTATAGGTCTTAATGGAATACCATCCTTGTGAATCTTAGGAAAACCATACATGACAGTTTACTATGGTGTTGAGTCAGTTGTCTGTACTTCAATGGTGTAAAGTGATCCTTGTTCTTGGTCAAGATCTGTGACAACTTCCTCTCTGTTTTCAAAGTAGGGTCTTTCTTTACTTTGCTGTAGCTACCATCAGTTATAAGACTTATCAACTTTTCGGAGTAGTCAGACTTGTTCATCACCACTGTAGCATTTCCCTTGTCTGCTGGAAGTATTATGATGGAATTGTCACTCTGTAGTCCTTTGATAGCGAACTTTTCTTCCTTAGTGATGTTTGGTTTGGGAAGTTTTGCTTTTTCTAGTACCTGTCTCACTTTCCACCTTGAGCAGCATATGGGAACTGGTATTAACAAAGGATAGAAAAATATTAGATTTAAAACGATATATGGCATAGCGGTTAAGAGTGCGGGCTATTAACCCCAAGATTCCAAGCAGTGACCTGAATAATAATAATAATAATAATAATAATAATAATAACAATAACAATAACAATAATAATAATAATAATAATAATAATAATAATAATAATAATGATGATAATGATAATAATAATAATAATAATAATATCGAAAAATACCTTAAGGATGAGAACCCAAGACACCTGAAGAAGGCTGGAGGGTATATCAGCCGAAACGTTGTAGAACTGAATGTAAATAATGTAAATAATGCAAAATTAAAGGAATTGAAAAGTGAAAGCTAAACGGAAAAGATCCCAAGTACATTTTGAGAGAGGTTTGGTTGGTATTTCTAGCAAGGTGATCGATCACTTAGAGCAGTCGTTAGTACAGTTAGGAGCACATTGCGTCCCGCCGGACGAAAATTTAAGACTTTTTAGAAGTTGCGGACCGATTAATGATGAGCCAAGTCTCATGCGACCCACTTCCCAAAAATTGTTGCCTATGCCCGATTTAGAGGCCTCTCTAGGTGCGCGTGCTCCTGCTTGCGTCTGTTCATTTATTTTAATACGTGTGTTTGTATGTGTGTGCGGGAGAGAGAGAGAGAGGGAGAACTGAAAATGCATTCATATATTTTCATCAATGCTTCAAGTGTTACCTACCTATCCTACAAATTTCTTACTCAGTCCCCAGCAATCAAGTAACGGAACTAACGGGGATGTTTTCAATGACACAGATCAGAATGTACTCAAAAAGACTTCGAGTGAGAGAGAGAGTGACAGGCAGACAGACAGACAAAAAGAGAGAAGAACGGAGCGAAAACGACAGAGAGAAAGAGAAAGAGAAGTAGAGAGGAAATGACATCCCGATGGAGGAGTGTGTCAAGGAATGGTCAAGAGAATGGCGTCATCTATGAAAGACAAATCCACGATCCTGTTGATACTGTTTGTTGTATGTCAACCTTTATTCTTAGGTCAACCTCGATGTTAACCTTTATTCTTAGGTCAACCCTTGATCAAAGACAGGCGACCCAAGCCACCGGTCCATGAATCATTTGGTACCGGGCCGCGCGGAGAGAATAAATTTTTGCCATTTCATTTCTATATTTTAATGACTATCAGAATATACAAGTTTTTGCATTATATATGTATTGTATATGTAATAATCAAATTATATATTATACATGTTATTGTGTTGTGTTAAGCACATTATCCCCTGGTCCGTGGAGAAAACGTCTGGAATGAAACCGGTCCGTGGTACAAAAAATGTTGGGGACAGCTGATGAAAGCATTCCATTCGCGACCATCTCATTTGCAGGAAACCCAGGATGATATTATCCAACACATCCTTTTTATTTATCTATTCTTTAAGACGGTAAGGATTCGAGTGATAATTGGCTATCTCTTCTAGTTGGTCGAGTGACTACAAAGCAACTTCCCTCGTGGGTTCATATACCCTTCCTTTATTTTTTAATCATTAAGTGGAGATTTATTTGGCAGCTATTTTTAGCAAACCGAGCGACCACTTTGATATACCGTAAATCCTCGAGTATAATCCGCATGTTTTTCCCAAAATTTATAGGTCAAAATCCCTAGTGCGTACTATATACGAGGTTAAAAATGAAAATTATTTTCTAAGCAATGTCCGAGTCTCTATTTGTTGTCCGGCAATGTTTATTCAGACACATTTTGTGATGTCTGGCGTGAAAATACCTTAAGCTAAGCCTGAAAGCAATGAAGTCACAAAAGAATCATCCATAACTTGCAGTAAGCAACATTTATTAAACGTTATTACTGTTATTTCTTTATTTTCTGCAAACAAAATTCACAAAAAAGCTACACGTTTGCATTATGTTATATATACAATAATGATAAAGGACGTTGCCGTATACATTTTTACAAACCAAGGACGTTATATAGACCTCCTTGACTCAAGTTAGAGGAGGGGTGCGTATTATACACAAGGTTTAGGTTTTTCAGAGGTACATACCCCTAAAAAAAACCTGCGTATTATACTCAAGGGCGGACTATACTCGAGGATTTACGGTAATCTTGTGATGCACATTGTCTTTTTCTGTTTCCTTTGTAGATGTCCAAACGTAGTTTGAGTGAGATCTATCTGGCCGGTATATGTACTCCTGTGTTTCCTATACTAGCAGTATCGCCCGGCGTTGCTCGGGTTTGTTTAGAATTGGAATTTTTGAAAAGTAAACATTTTGCATTATGTAGGTCGTTATTTTCTTTAAGTGGACACTTTTCTGGTTGAGATACACCGAAAAGTGGCGACACAGCAGTCGAAAAATCGTAAAAAATAGGGATTTTCATAGAAAAAAAGCACCTTTTTGATGTAATATTTACATTTGGTGTTAACATGGTCCGATTTGAATTTTTTCTTCTACAGAAGGAAGAGCAAGCCTTCTTCTATCATACTCTTAATTTGGTCAACTTGCGCCGCAGGGTCTCGGAGGAGATAGTGTTAGTTGAAGGCTACCAAACCTGCCATACACAGACAACTTCAGCTTTATATATAGAGAGACAGTTGCTCTCTCTTCCCCTCTGTCTCACTCTCTCTCTCTTAGATAAGTATGGTTAGCAGTGGTTCACAACCAGGGTACATTTAAGATTTTCTTGTTAAGATTTATGTGCAATAAATCTATACTTCACACACAAAGAATTTTAATTTTTATTTATACAATTTCTAATAATATCTTTATATATAAAAGTGAAGTTGTGTGAGTGTCTGTCTCCTACGATTTAGATTCCTAACTACTCCCACATTTTGCGGTGCAGTTTAACCAAAAGCCGGTATCTTATAGTCGTGATTCATATCGAGCCCTTCTGGGTATTAGCGCGCGTCTACGATGAGTCTACGATTTTAGAAATAATTTACCATCATTTTTTTTCCATTTTAATGCATTTTTTCGCTATTATATAAGGGAAGTAACTCTCTAAAAATGTCTACGATGAGTCAACGATTTAAAAAAAAATTTACCATAATTTTTTTTCCATTTTTGATGCATTTTTTTGCTATTTTTTGGCTATAACTCTCTAAAAATGCTTATATAGTTATTTCCCTTACAAACCGAGCAACGCCGGGCGATACTGCTAGTTTAATTATAAAAATACAGTAGAATGTTTTTCTTATATATGTACATAGAAAGGGTACTACTTAAGAAGAATGGTCCCGGTGCGCTCACTCTCGTACTCGCGCATTCGCGCTAGCTAGTCGTGACTAGTCGATCCTACAACGACTACCTAGCAAAGTAAATAAAACACAGAATGAATAATTTTTTTTACACTAAGTAAATAATTTTTTTTAAACAAAGTAAATAAAATACAAAAACACAAAGTAAGGATCGACTAGTCACGACTAGCTAGCGCGGATGCGCGAGTACGCGAGTGCGCGCACCGGGACCACTCTTCTTGAGTAGTACCCATAGAAAGTCCAGCAGAGTAAAAAAAACAAAAAACAAAGGGGTCTGTAAGCAAAAAGTGGTTGAAAACCACTGGGTTAGAGGGCGGTATGACTGCTATTTCTAGCATATCGACCGACCGCAAAAGAAGCCTCCCGCGTTTTGGCTTTACGGCTGCTGCCGCTATTGTTGTCGTAGCCGTATTAGCGAAAACAGTCTTATTTGCTGGCGCTGTCTCCTTCCAGCAGAATATGTCCCCGAGTGGGACAGCAACGACGTGGATCAATGAATTAATTATATAGACAGTGTATTGTGTAGACTGTATTTCTCCCTCCTTCCTTAACTGACCGGCTGCTCGGTTGGCTGACTGGACGGCTCGACTGTCCAGACTTATGAACTTAAAGCGTGTGTATGTGCGCGTGCAGACAGACATATATATACTGTCAGACCAAAAATTATTCGTACAACTCTCACTCTTTCACTTGTTTCAGTCATTTTGACTGCGGCCATGCTGGAGCACCGCCTTTAGTCGAGCAAATCGAACCCCAGGACTTATTCTTTGTAAGCCTAGTACTTATTCTATCGGTCTCTCTTTTTTGCCGAACCGCTAAGTTACGGGGGCGTGAACACTCCAGCACCGGTTGTCAAGCGATGTTGGGGGGGACAAACACAGATACACAAGTATATACATATATACGACGGGCTTCTTTCAGTTTCCGTCTACCAAATCCACTCACAAGGCTTTGGTTGGCCTGAGGCTATAGCAAGAAGACACTTGCCCAAGGTGCTACGCAGTGGGACTGAACCCAGATCCATGTGGTTCGTAAGCAAGCTACTTACCACACAGCCACCTACATTTTTCACAATAATTTAGGAAATAAAAGTATTTTTGATTGCATTTTTGACAAAACTTCCTGTTGAACACCACCAAAATACACCGCTTTTTTTATTTAAGTTTTATTTTTCTACATAAACCCCCATTTTCGGCTACGGAGAATATGAATCTGCAAAGAAATTGGCAAAAATTGGCATTTTGAAATTACCCCACCCCAACCGCCCTAATTTCTTCATTTTAAACTATTTTCAGAAATTTTTTTTTCAAGATATGCTGAAAAATACATACATTATGATTCTGAAAAAAATTTCCAAAATTTTTCTAATAGGGTTAGGGTTAGGTTTGGGGCTTTAGGGTTACAGTTATGGTTAGGATTTGGGAAAAAAGTGAAAAATGAAAAAATTAGGGGGAGGGGAAAGGGGGACCAAGAAATTTCAAAATGCCAATTTTTGGCAATTTTCCCCAATCTCCATATCCGAAAACGGGTGTTTTTAGCAAAAAAAAAAAAGAAAATTGCAAGAAAATGAGTGGAGGGACAGGAGGAAGTCTTTCCCATTTTTTAATGTATGGTCTCTTAATTCCAACAAAACAATATAAAACATTACAAATAAGAAAAAGTTTAATATTTTTTAAAATATTCAAATTTTAAATATTTGAAGAACAAAAAATTATCCGTACACATGAAGAATCAGAAGAATTAATTACAAGAGTTTGTGATAATCTCACATGCAGCGATGTTCTAACATCCACAAACCATTCAAACAAGGCGTCTCTCACGCCTGGTGCTTTTGTTTTACGACTCCTCCAGCACCTCTGAAATGCTTCTTTGGATTTCTTTCAGTACTGTTAAGTTCACCTTTCAGATATTTTTCGTAGCAGCGTTTGGCTGCTTTAAAAACAGAACCAAATAGTTGACAAGAGTTTTTTACACAGACCAAATTTCGAGGAAAACAAATGTCCAGGACATGGCATTTCCTTTTAGCATCCCAATGAGTTTTTCCTTTCATTCACTTTAACCCTTTTGTTACTGTTTTTATTTTGAGATACTCTGTGTTTCTTTTAATTACTTTAAATATAACAAAGAATTTAGTAAAATAACCTTATCATTAACCCTTTTGTTACTGTATTTATTTTGAGATGCTCTGTGTTTCTTCCAATTATTTTAAATATAATGAAGAATTTAGTAAAATAACATGGTTATCATTAACCTAGTGTTAGGAACATAAATTGTGACTAAGATTTGGTGGCAGATTTGAATTCAAAACTTATGAAAACAAGACATTTATACTAAAGAGCCAGAGCCAGTTTCAACCAGGTTGGTAACAAAAGGGTTAAGCTAGTGTTAGGAACATGAATTGTGAGTAAGGTCTGGAGGAAGATTTTAATTCAGAACTTATATAAATAAGACATTTATATTACAAAGCCAGAGCCGGTTTCAGCCAGGTTGGTAATGAAAGGGTTAATTCAGAATCATCCTCCTCTTTGCATTTATTTGTTCACCACAATAGCAAATGCTTACTTTTTTTCTATAGAATAATTTCCATACGTCTGCCATGATGTTATGAAAAAAGTTCAAAGAGAAATTGCTTGAGTCATGTTGATGTTGTTAGATCCTTATTCCAGGAAAAGCTTGTCCTATAAGGATAAACAGTTCATCATTGAAGTTCCTAGTTTGCGTAGAATTTGTGTTGGTGATTAGTAGAGAAACCATAGAGAAATTGAAAATGAAAGTTTGTAGACTACAGTGTAGAGTAGCAGTAGACTCATGCAAATGTTACAAACTGGGGCAGTTGTCCAGCCTCAAGTTCTTGTAAACTCTGGCTGGTTGTGAAACATGCTTTCTTATTTCTTTACTGCCCACAAGGGGCTACTCACAGAGGGGACAAACAAGAACAGACAAACGGATTAAGTCGATTATATCAACCCAGGGTGTAACTGGTACTTATTTAATCGACCCTGAAAGGATGAAAGGCAAAGTCGACCTTGGCGGAATTTGAACTCAGAACGTAGTGGCAGACGAAATACCTATTTCTTTACTACCCACATGGGGCCAAACACAGAGGGGACAAACAAGAACAGACAAATGGATTAAGTCGATTATATCGACCCAGGGTGTAACTGGTACTTATTTAATCGACCCCGAAAGGATGAAAGGCAAAGTCGACCTCAGCGGAATTTGAACTCAGAACGTAGTGGCAGACGAAATACCACTAAGCATTTCGCCCGGTGTGCTAACGTTTCTGCTAGCTCACCGCCTTCTGACAGCAATTTCCTTGTTTTCTATTTCTTCTGAAGCAGGTGTGTTGTGTCTCAAAATGATTGATTTTCTTAAGGTTGAAGGTTATCAATGCCCTAAAATGTTGAAAGTTCACCTGCATGAACTTTGGCTATTATATATTGTGGATAAATATTTTTCTTAACACTTCGGGTTAAAAATTAATGGGTGGTTGGGCGCAAATTATTCAAGACCCCAGAGTATATATGTATGCATAAATGTATGTATATACATGAATGTATACATGTGTGAAAGTTCTCTTCCATTCATGATTATTTGAAGTCTTCTTATAATGAAGAAATCGGTTTATTACAAAGACACAAAGCTTATTGGAATGTAGATGACTAAGACAAATTCATATTTTGAATTTGAGAAAAGTCTTGCATATATTTATTGTTCCACTTACAGTCTATATTTGTATAATGTGCTTGTTGGTATGCAGAGTGTTACTGTTGTAGTTCTTTAGTATTCTATATGAGCCCTGCACTTTTAGGCTCATATCTGAGATCATCAATAAGTGGCTATTTCTTGAAGAGTTCGTTACCGGTTTGTGGGATGTTATTTACTTCATCTTTGAGTACTTGAATGATATTGTTATTTTCACTGCTTTTGCTTTGTAGATGTTGCCTGAATGATATCATATGGCACTTGAAGGGTGCCTGTACTAAACTTAAGCTTTTTCCTCCTTTTCTCTTGAGACAAAGTCTGTCATTATCACGTTTTCTAGAGAGATTTGCAGCTAATGTCACGATATTATGGGTTTAATTGTCTATGGAACATTTCCTCTGTAGAGCAGTCAAATATCCCAAGTGTTGTTATTAATAGTGGTACTCAAATGCATTGTGGGAGCATTCTCTTGAGCTATTGTCTTGCTGCCTCTTTAAGTCTGTACTCAACAAAATTGCTAATCATCATCATCATCATCATCATCATTTAACATCTGCTTTCCATGCTAGCAAGGGTTGGACGATTTGACTGAGGTCTGGCGAACCAGACTCCAATCTGATCTGGCAGAGTTTCTTCAGCTGGATGCCCTTCCTAACGCCAACCACTCCGAGAGTGTAGTGGGTGCTTTTACGTGCCACCGGCACAAGGGCCAGTTTGGTGGTACTGGCAACGGCCACATCCAAATGGTGCTTTTTACATGCCACCTGCACAGGAGCCAGTCCAGCGGCACTAGGCATGCTATATAACAAGTATAGTACTCGTTAAGTACTGTACTTGCATGATATATTTCCATAAATATCTAGATAATTGGAGCACTAGTTTTGGGAGAGACCTATGATATAAAGATTTTAGGGTTGGGGAAAATGTTTCCTATGTTCAACTATTAAATATGACCATTTGTTTTAGCCAAATTCCATTCCTATGTCAGAGAAAAATGTTGTTCAGCTGTTTTTCAGATTTGTAAATATTTCAGACATAGATCTTTAGATTTGATTTTAGGAAGGGCATCCAGCTCTAAAAAATCCAGCAAAAACAATCACAGAAGTCTGGTGCAGGCTTCTGCCTGGTCGGCTCCTGTCGAACCATCCTACCCATATCAGCATGGAAGGTGGATATTAAACAATGATGATGATGAAATTACAGGTAATATTAATGCTTCTCTCTTGAAGGTGACAAGCTGGTGGAATCATTATTGCATTGGAAAATGAGCTTAGCAGGATTTCTTCCTACTTTACTTTCTGAGTTCAAATACCACTGCAGTTGACTTTGGCCTCTCATCCTTTTGGGGTCAATAAAATAAGTTCCAGTTGAGCAGTGGGGACAATGTAATTGACTCGTACCCTTTCCCACAATTGCTGGCCTTGTGCCTAAATTTAAAGCCAGTATTGGTGTTTATGGCTATTAGTAGTTGGAGACTCTAAGACATAACCAGAAGATTTCTGCAAAAGGAATGATACTGAATTTAGGGACAAAATACACAGAATCATAGAATTGCCTGTTGCCATGGAATTTTCCCACTGAAATATAATATCAGAGACAAAAGCAAGGTGGCAAGCTGGCAAAGTAGTTGGTACACCAGGTAAAATGCTTAGTGGCATTTCATCCATTTTAATGTTCTGAGTTCAGATTCCACAAAGGTCAGCTTTGCCTTTCATCCTTTCGGGGTTGGTGAAATAAGTGCCCGTTGAACACTGGAGTTGATGAAATTGACTTACACCTTCCCCTGAAATTGCTGGCCTTGTACCAAAATTTGAAATCAATATCAGAGACAATAGTTCCATTTTCGATTACAGGAGTGAGAATATGTGGACTAGATTCATAAACATGTCCCTTTTAAAGGGCAGTCACTAAGGCAGCAAGCACTTTTAACAAATGTACTGACTTCAGTAGTCATGAGATGGGAATGGAGTCAAATTATTTTGCTGTAATCAAGCCATACTGTCACAAGGTTTCCATGTTGTTTTCTTATTTCACACAGGTGCAGGAGTGGCTGTGTGGTAAGTAGCTTGCTTACCAACCACATGGTTCTGGGTTCAGTCCCACTGTGGGGCACCTTGGACAAGTGTCTTCTACTATAGCCTCGGGCTGACCAAAGCCTTGTAAGTGGATTTGGTAGACGGAAACTGAAAGAAGCCTGTTGTATATATGTATATGTATATATGTGAATGTGTTTGTCCCTCCAACATCGCTTGACAACTGATGCTGGTGTGTTTACATCCCCTTAACTTAGCGGTTCAGCAAAAGAGACTGATAGAATAAGTACTAGGCTTCCAAAGAATAAGTCCTGGGTTGATTTGCTTGACTAAAGGCGGTGCTCCAGCATGACCGCAGTCAAATGACTGAAACAAGTAAAAGAGTAAAAGAGAGTAAAGAGTACAGCTTTATTTACTAAAAATTGTTTCACACATCCTCACTTCTCTTTCCACCCATCTGCTCATCAGTGACTATATGGTCAGACTTGCAATGGTGTTAGTGGAATTGGTTCTGGTATCTTGTATCCTATTTGTACATAACAGGAACAGGCATGGCTGTATGGTAAGAAGCTTGCTTCCCAACCACATGGTTCCAAGTTGAGTTCCACTGCATAGTACCTTGGGCTAGTGTCTCCTACTATAGCCTCCAGCTGACCAAAGCCTTGCAAGTGGATCTGGTAACCAGAAACTTAAAGAAGTCTATTGTGTGTGTGTGTGTGTGTGTGTGTCTATCTGTCTGTCTGTTTGTCTGAATCTTTGTGTCTTGTGTTTGTTCCCAACCACTGCTTGACAACTGACGTTGGTGTGTCTATGTCTCCATAACTTAGTAGTTCAGTAAAAGAGATCAATAGAATAAGTATCAAGTTTTAAAAAAATAATAAAATAGGTACTGGAGTAGATTCATTCATCAAAAAATTCTTCAAAGGTGATACTCTAGCATGACTGCCATCTAATGACTGAAGCAAATGCAAAGATAATAAGGATGTAAAGATAATAAGCACTGGAGTGGCTAAAAGGTAAGAAGCTTGCTTCCCAACTTCATGGTTCCAGGTTCAGTTTCACTGCATGGTACCTTGGGCAAGTGTCTTCTACTATAGCCTCAGGCTAACCAAAGCCTTATGAGTGAATTTGGTAGACGGAAACTGAAAGAAGCCCATCATATATATATTTGTATATGTTTGTGTTTCTGTGTTTGTCCCCCCATCACCATCGCTTGACAACCATTGTTGGTGTGTTTATATCCTTGTACCTTAGCTGTTCAGCAAAAAAAAAACACAATAGAATAAGTGCTAGGCTTACAAAGAATAAGTCTTGGGGTCGATTCTTGCGACTAAAGGTGGTGCTCCAGCATGACCACAGTCAAATGACTGAAACAAGTAAAGGAGTAAAGCAATATAATGTGAAGGTAGGCTATGAATCTATAGTTCTCCAAAGCAATGTTTATGTTCTTGGCCACAAGGTATGCTCTTGTTCTGACAAACCAGTTCAATATGTGTATCTGGCCTTCGATGGTTTTCTGAAGCATTCATATTCTTTTCTTTCTTTCTTTTATTCTTTTACTCGTTTCAGTCATTTGACTGTGGCCATGCTGGGGCACCATATTTAGTCAAGCAAATTGACCCCAGGACTTATTCTTTGTAAGCCTAGTACTTATTCTGTCGGTCTCTTTTTGTAATGGTATTCACTTGAAAATAATTTTTAAAAAACATTAAAATATTGTCTGCTTAAAGAAAGCTAAAATGTAAATACTTACTGTACAAACAACTTACATTTTTGAAATCACATTCAATTAAAAATATTTCTAAATGATTAGAATATTGTGTTTAACAAAAGTGAAAATAGAAACATTTACTGTAAAAAACAAATCATATGTTTTCGTTGTCAAGGGACTGTATCTAGTCGAAAGGTAAGAATTTCTTCCTTTTCAGGATTAAGTTACCTTCGCAATATTTTTCCATTATGCATTGTTTGGGGGCATTTATACCCCAGAAACCCTTAATATTTCAGCAACCACTTGTCTGATTTACATGAAATTTGTTTTATTCCGTTTGTATTCACATTTCAGGGAGAACTTAATTCATAGTAGTTGTTATGGCTGGTCAGAGAATGACCATTTGTTTCACACCTATAAAGTGCTAAGCTGTATAGATGACCCTTCAGACTCAAAATGGCCAATGGCACATAACCTCCACATGGAGGCACATGGCTTAGTGGTTTGAGTAGCGGACTTGCAGTCAAGGGATCATGAGTTTGAATCTCAGACCCGGTGGTGTGTGTGTTTATGAGCGAAACACCTAAGCTCCATGCGGCTCCGGCAGAAGGTAATGGCAAACTTCTGCTGACTCTTTCACCACAATTTTCTCTCACTCTTTCCTCCTGCATCTAGCAGCTCACCTGCGAGGGACCATTGTCCTGTCCAGGTGGGGAACATATACGCCAAGGAAACCGGGAAACCGGTCCTTATGAGTCAGGCGTGGCTCGAGAAGGAAATGGCACATAACATCTTTTTTTAAATGAAGATAGGAAACATATATAACAAGACATTACAGTATCAACCAGGATATTGGACATTGTTACACATCACTGGTCACCATGCACTTCACATTCTTTTAGCTTCCAAATGATACCATAGGTTAGTGGGTCATATCCTGATATCTTCTGAAACAAATACCATGTGCATAAGCACCCCTCTTACACCACACACAAACACTCATATCCCCCCCCCCCATTACCCCTCTTACTTCCCCTCGCTCACTAGTTGTCTCCCTTTTCATTCTTTTTTCTTCCGCTCTCATTTTGTCATCTCTCCCTCTTTCTCATTCTTTCAACTTATTCACTTTTTCTCTCACTCTCACTCTCACTCTCACTCCATCTTTATCCATTTAATCTCATTGCATCTCAAATTCTGCTTCCACTTCTGGTCATTCTATTCCACTTCTCTGCTTTCATTCTCTCTGGAACCTACTGCGTGAACAAACATCTTTTGGGGGTATTGTACACTTTTTAACTTTTACTTCTGATTCTCACTTCCATTTGCTTATTGCTTTTCTTCTTCTCTTTGATAAAGTGAAAATGACTTTAAAGATATGATAAATATTTCGTAAAAGAAAAAGACCCGTTCGTATCTTGGAGTGAAATAATTTTTTTCCATAGATTTTTTCCGAGTGCATTCAACATATCTCACCTGCAAGATTTGGCTGCTATTTCTAGCACACCCTGCTACCACGTATCTGAATTATCAGATTCGATGATGATGATGATCTTCCATTCCTTTTACGTATGAAATTTCATTGTACACTTCTTTGTCTGTTGTTCTTTCTCTTTATACATTTATACATGTCACTCCACACACATGCATGTACTTCTTTACTCACAAACATACACATACACACGCGATTGCCCATACACAGGCACACATTATTCTCATATGCACATGCTTACGCACAGACACTCTAGCCATGTTACTGTTGTCTCCCCTGTCACTCTCATCTCCAACAGGTTTCTACCTTCTGATCAGATCAACATGTGCAACTGTTAATCCAGACATGTTTTCTTTCTTGCTCTCGGTTATTTTTTCTCTTTCCATCGGTTTTCTTTCCACATCCCTTTCCTTAGAAGAGCATAGGCTCAAAACATCAACAACTTCTATTTTTCCTCAGCACCAAACTAATACACCTTGTTTATTCTTCCTTCGCCTTCTCTGCCTTTTGTATTTTTGTTTTGTATTTGTACCATTTTGAACCATATATATTTTTTAGTGTGTGTATATATATATATATATATATATATATATACATATATATATATACATACATATATGTTAGTTTGATCAATAAGTATGTGGACTGTTGCCATAGTAATGAAGCTAAAACACACAGAGTAAAGCCACTTGGCAGAGATTGACCGTGGACTCTGCTGTGCATGTGCACTAAGTTTTAACGTCCTAGCTCACTTCTGCTGTTTACAGCAGTGTTTGGAAGGAACGTGTGTAGTGTGTGATCGTTGCTTTGAACATGACAGAGAAAGTCGTCATGATGATACCTGCTCAGAGTCCTGTGCAAAGTTGCAGAAAGTGTATGGAGGGGGGGGGGTGAACTGCACACAAGTGAACGAGTGGTTCAGACGTTTCTAAGATGGCCGAAAAAATGTCAATATTGGCGAACGTTTTGGGAGACCCATAACCAGCAGAACTGAGAAAAACATTGCAGATGTCATGCAGCTTTGAGGAGAAATCATCGAATCACCATCTGTGTGTTATCAGAGGATGTGCAGATTAGTTTCGGTTCAGTTCAGTCCATTATCACTAATGATTTGGGTATGAGAAGCGTGTCTGCCAAGTTTGTACCAAAGCTGTTTTTAGCTGACCAAAAAGACACTCGGGTTTCAGTTGCACAAGATCTCCTTGATTGTGTCAAGAAAAAACTTTACATAGGCCTCTGAGAAGGCATCACCAAGCTTTAGGCAAAATTTGATGCAGATTCTCAGCTCAACTTTCTCTATCATGGTCAATGCGATGATCACATGCTACACACCTTCCTTCCAAGCACTGTTGTAAACTTCAGAAGCAAGCCAGAATGTTAAAACTTAATGTACATGCACGGCAGAGTTCAAGGTCAACCTGTGCTAAGCAAATTCACTGTGCGTACTTTAGCTTCATTACTATGGCAACAGTCCGGTTATGTGGCCATGCTGGAGCACCGACTTTAGTTGAGCAAATCGACCCCAGGACTTATTCTTTGTAAGCCTAGGACTTATTCTATTGATCACTTTTGCTGAACTGCTAAGTTACGGGGACGATTTTGGGGCAGGGTGTAAACAAACACAGACACACGAACATACACAGGCACACGCACACACACGCACGCACACACACAGACACACACACACACATATATATATATGACGGGCTTCTTTCAGTTTCCGCCTACCAAATACACTCACAAGGCTTTGGTCGGCCCGAGGCTATAGTAGAAGACTCTTGCCCAAGGTGTCATGCAGTGGGACTGAACCCAGAATCATGTGGTTCATAAGCAGGCTACTTACCACACACACACACACACACACATATATATATATATATATATATATATATAGTGATTAGGGTGTTGCACTCATGGTTGTAAGATTGTGGTTTCAGTTCCTGGACTGGGCAATGCATTGTGTTCATGTGCAAGACATTTCATTTTACATTGCAGCAGTCCACTTAACCAGCAAAAATGAGTAATCCCATCCAGAGTGAGAGTATATATATCACAGAATCCAGACAACTGACCTTATGTGACTATGGTTCTGGAAGGATCTTTGATGCTTTAATATAGATATATATATCTATAAGCACAGGTGTAGCTGTGTGGTAAGAAGCTTGCTTCCGAACCACATGGTTCTGGGTTCAGTCCCACTGCATTGCACCTTGGGCAGGTGTCTTCCACTATAGCCTCAGGCCGACCAAAACTTAGTGAGTGGATTTGGTAGATGGAAACTGAAAGAAGCCCATCATATATATATTAAAATTAAAATGAGGGTGAAAAATTGGATATTAATTTGATAACATCAATTTTAACACCAGTGGTCTAGCATATAAAAAAACTGAGGTTCAGTAAATAATATTACATACATATAAGAGGGAATTTTACCACTATGTGGAAACCTTTATGCTAGAAGAAGATCCGCTATGGTCTTAACCACTAAGAATTGTTCAAAGAACATTTCTGCTGTTTGCTAAATTTTTAGAGAACAATTCTTAGTGGTTAAGACCATAGCGGATCTTCCTCTAGCATAAGGGTTTCCACATAGTGGTAAAATTCCCTCTTATATGTATGTAAAACTATATATATATGTATATGTCTATGTTTCTGCGTTTGTCACCCACCATCACTTGACAACTGATGTTGGTGTGTTTATAACTCCGTCACTTAGCGGTTCGGCAAAAGATGCCAATAGAATAAGTACTAGGTTTACAAAGAATAAGTCCTGGGTTCAATTTATTTGACCAAAAGGCGGTGCTCCAGCATGGCCGCAGTCAATTGGCTGCAACAAATAAAAGAATAAAAGATTGCATGTGTATGTGTGCATTTGTGTTTGTGCCCAATACCACTTGACAGCCAGTGTTAGTTTGTTTATGTCCTCGTAACATAGTGGCTCGACATTTGAGACTGAGAGAATGGGTAGTAAGCTTAACAAAGAGTTGATGCATTTGGCTAAAACCCTTCAAGGTGATGCCCAAGTATGGCTGCAATCCAATGACTGCAACCAGTAAAAGATACAAGATGAAAGATAAAGGAAAGGCTGATGAGAGTATGGGCAGATAAAAGAGGAACAGCAACAACAACAGCTACAACAACAACATGGACAGCAACGATATCAACAACAGCAATCAACAACAATAAACACAGAAGTAAATAAAAGAAACGAAATATCATCCTAAGTTTTGAATATTTCCAGTTCTGGGAATGAGATCAGAAAATACTGCCTGAAACTCGTTAAAGTTAATAATTACAGCCTAATTATTTGCAATAGGGGGTAATTATATGAATCTTTTTTTTCTTTTTGTTTTGTGTCAACAGGTCATCGACTATGTGTAATTATTAAAACTATTTTGGTTACATTTTGACATCAGGAAAATTACACATTTAACAGTAGACATGTTCTTTCGTAGAAGAGAGTGCGATAGCTTTCCTATCTCGGTAAAAGAGGAAAATTATCAATATTGCTTAAATAAGGTGTGTGTATGTATGTATGTATGTATGTATGTATGTATGTATGTATGTATAAACACACACACACACGCACATATATACATAACTACATATGTGTATGAGTGCATATACATATATCATTAACATCATTGTTATATGTATATATGTGTGTATGTATATATATATATATATATATATATATATATATATACCCTCAAAGGTATTCACATGCTGGCCACTTGATAAGTTAGATATTTAAATAACGATCTTATCCATATTTATATGAATTTATAAATATATATATATATATATATATATATAAAATACAAAATGGGACAAGAACACAACACATCCGGACAACTAGGTGATACGAAAAGGGACAACAAAATATCCAGATAGATGATACAAGAAAACAAGGACAGGTCATTTGAAGATTTCTATCCTCAGTCAAGAACCAGATCATCCTAGCAATAGGTTCAAATTAGTATATGTTTTGAATAGGATTTGATTGGTAGAGGATAGTCACATGACTGGTTTTAGAAATTTTTGTAGGTTCCCTGCTACGTCCGTGTGTTAGTTTCAAGGGATAATGTTTGGTGTTATAAGTTAAGGCTGATGCAGTTGACTAAACAATTCCAAACAATCAATGCTCTGAATGTTTTCTGTCAAGTATTTATAGAGAATAAACACATGATTAAATTTATAACTTTTTATACATTTCCTACTATATCTGTGTGTGTTAGTGTTATATAACAGTATATAAGCACCTAAAAAGAAGGCCGACACGGTTGAGTGAACATATTTAGTTAAAACCAAAGCACTCCAAATTGAATCTGCCTGGTGAGAGAGTGAACTGGAGTCATTTGTATGTTGTCCAAAGGCTACAATTTAGGTTGTTAGCTATGTAGCTTCCTCATGATAAGTGGCAGAATGAATTTTGTGTGTGAATAGTTATTTGTATATGTACTCTGTTATAGTTTTGTACTTTTGTATGAACGTATTTTCTTTGTTTATCTGTGCTTCATCTGTGGTATTCGCTGAACATAGGTAGAGTAGGAACACCTGAAATTTAGGAGACTTATTTTTTGCACATATGTCTATGTGACAACTCAGTGGAATCTGTCTAGTACTGGGGTCTTGTATTTGTTGTCGGTGAATGGTCAGTCTATTTCTTAGATTAAGCTTTGTCTGACCTATGTAATCTTCATTACATCCTTGACATTTGATAGCATATATTAAATTCCTTGAAGAAAATGTAAAGTGATTTTTTAATGCTAAAAGTTAATCCTGATTTGAATTTGTATGCTGTGTCTTCAGTAAGGTTGATGCAGGTCCTGCAATTGGGGCAGCTACATTTTTTGTCTATTGGTGTAGGAATTGTGGAAGGTAATTTAGCACTTGTAAGAAATTTTTTGCAGGACTTTTATTGTCTTTTACCTCTGATTATTTTGTGTATTTCGAATGCTTGTTTCATTCTTGGGTCTTGTTTTAATTGCGGTATGTTCTGGTGGATAATATTGTAAACTTCTGTGTTTCTTGCTTTCCATGCTGACATGGTTTGGATGGTTTGACAGGAGCTGGCTAGGCAGAAGATTGCACCAGACTTCTGTGTCTGTTTTAACATGGTTTTTACGGCTGGATGCCCTTCCTAATACCAACTACCTTACAGAGTGGACTGAGTGCTTTTTATGTGGCACCAGCACAAGTGAAGTCAATTTTGGTATGGTTTTTTACAGTTTGATACCTTTCCAAATACCAACCAATTTCCAGTGTGGACTGTTGACTGGATGCTTTCTACATGGTACCAGCATTGGTAGGGTTACATATGTATATATATATATATATGTGTGTGTATATATATAAATTTATATAAATAAAGATAAGATTGTTATTTAGATATTGAACTTATCAAGTGGCAAGCATGGGAATAAAAACCTTCAAAGGTAATAATTATTTTAAAATTATAATTTAGGGTATCTAAGAGATACCACCACGCTTGAAATAGCAGCCAAAATTTGACTCTAAAACCATATTAAAAGTTCATACAGCACCAGGAGAGAAGACAAAAAGACAAAATAAACTAGCAAAAAAATTAATGGATTTTTAATGTGGTTTTAGAGTCAAATTTTGGCTGCTATTTCAAGTGTAGTGGTATCTCTTAGATACCCTAAATTATAATTTTACATATATATATATATATATATATTCATATATATATAATAATAATATTAGGGAGTATAACTCCAAACTTACAGGGAAAAATTCAATTTAGTATTAAATCAAATTTCACAGTATAAATATATAAAATATAAATTAGAGATAAAACCACTATTATGCAACTCAAACATTGATAGACATAAACCAATACATAAATAACAAATAATATATATTTTTATAAAACATATAACTAATAACTAGATCTCAAAACGTTTAAAAATGAATGATCAATATATAATATATTAATTAAAAAAACTACGTACGTTTCATGGCTACAATTAAATTCGAATTACAATTAAGTTTAAATTCAATTGAAATAAATTCGATTTAAAATTATAGTCAATCTTCAGGTTAATGATAATAGTTAAATAAATAAGCAAATAGAGTAAAACAATATTTATTTAAGATAAATAAAATAATAATTTTTCTTATAGAAAAAACCCCATTAACTAAATTAGAAACTTAAAACATTAGGATTATTTCCTACAACACATTTATTAGGTTAAATATTTAATTTTTAAGGTAAAAAAATAGATAGAAATATGTAGAAATATGTATTTATCTTTGAAGATATAATTTGGCTTTAAAAAAAACAATAAACTATCAAATATCTTTAATTCAGTTTGTGCATGTGGACATATGCATATTTTATTGAAAATGTTTATTGTAACAGTAAAGTTATTCTCAATCAAGGAAAAATATGTTGAGTACAACACATTGAATTTAGAACTGGGGAAAATTGCTTCATAGTCATCTCATATAAATATTGATTTCAAAGACAGGCATAAGTCCTCAAATTTAGGGGCAGGATATTGTCAAATACATCAAAATATATCGACCCTAGTACTGGACGTGTGTTTTATCTTGTTGACTCTGAAAGAATAAAATGAAAAGTTGACTCCAGCAGGATTTTGTCAAATACATCAAAATATATCGACCCTAGTACTGGACGTGTGTTTTATCTTATTGACCCTGAAAGAATAAAATGAAAAGTTGGCTCCAGCAGCATTTGAACTCTGAAAGTAAAAAGCTGTAACTTAACAACACCAGGCATTTTGCCTGATACTCCAAAGATTCTACCAATTAACGTTCCTTGGATAAGCAATATTAAACGATGATTCACACTTAGTGCAATTAATGGGTAAAATTAATCATGTAACCCAGTAGCAAAACTAATTAGTACTTAAAATATTTATTTATTTAGGCAAGCTTTAGTTTCAGAGTGAAGCGTAAGAAAATACAAATCCTTAAGTTAATGTTAACATAATTAAAGCAGTGAGTATTAGAAACCTAATCAGAAAATAAATTATCAGATGATGAAAAGGGGGAAAAAACCAACAACGTTAATTTAATGACTAATATTATTTTAATCAATTCAGCAATCATGGTAGGTAATTCCAGATACGTTTCAGTATTAATAGATCTCCTCAGTAAATCATAGATTTCCTAGAATTTGCTGAAGTAATAGTGAGAGATACATTAATTTGTTGTTATTGCTGCTGCTGCTGTTGTTGTTGTTGTTGTTGGTGGTGGTGGTGGTGGTGGTGGTGGTAGGTGAGTCCTTAACTCCTGATGGAGTCATAACAGCAACAGCATCATATATAATATGACTCGGGCATTTTAAAAGCTGTCCTTAGATTTAGATTTTGGCAATGTGCAGACACTGGAGAGGGTTTGAAATTTCTTGCCAATTTCTGCCAGAAAATAAGTATGTGAGAGAACTGAAAAAAATATTTAAAAAAAAATATTAATAATAATAAATGCCCTGATGCGGTACCAGGCAGTGGCTCTCATGGCTTCTGATCTTAAATGATTGGAAGTGTTATCATGTACATTGTTTTGTCTTGGTATAAAAGATGAGCTACAGCAAATATTCTGCTCAATACCACAGATTTGCTTGACAGTTGTTTGACCTTAACCAGTTGAGCATGTCCCTTAGTGACTGATGATATGTGCATCTCTGATCACAAGCAGAAGTAGTGGGGGTGGGGGAGCATCATAGCCATGTGTTGAAAGGGATTCTTTGGGGTTTGAATAATTCACCTCTGGAAACATGGGTGTTTCGTTCAACATCCTTAAACAAACCTTATTCAGGGACCTTTTGAGCAGGATGGGTTACTCGACCAGAAGAAAATTCTAACTGCAAGGTCATATGCTGTTAATCTTGATATGAGATCACCATGTCGCGCATATATGGTTGTGATGCATGTGCCTGGTGTACCCTTATCAGACGGGTAGTCATATGATGGGTATACTGGGTATGCTGCTCTCTCACTCAATAATAATGATGATGATGGTGATGATGATGATGATGATGATGATGATGATGATGATGATGATGAGGAGGAGGAGGAGGAGGAGAAGAAGAAGAAGAGAAGAAGAAGAAGAAGAAGAAGAAGAAGATATAGAGGAAAGAAGACTCAGCACCAGTACTAGACTGTTATTTTGGTTATTGACTTCATAAGAAAGAAAGGTAAAGTTGGACTTTAATGGGATTTGAACTCATAGTGCAAAAAACTGACACAAATAGCACAAAGCATTCTATCAAGCTGCAGGGATTTTAGGAAGATTTTGCTACAATTTCTATCAGATTGAGTGAATCCATAGAGGCTCCTTTATCGGTTCTAGATTGTGTGTGTTTTATGGAGGTGAGAGCTAGTAGTGCAAATATAACTTAAAAAGAGTGGGTGAGAGAATGAAATCTTGAAATTCATTTAAGAAATCGCAGATTTGAGATAAATTATTATTGTGCAGGGTGTCCATAAATTACCTTTACAATTTAAAAAATTCAGAACAGAATGAAAAATAAAGATAACTCAGCAGAATTTATTGGCAAACAAATAAAGTTTTACTAGAAACAACAAAACATTTCTACATGGGCTGCACTGGCTGCATGCAATACATCCAGACAATATAATACAATAAATTATAGACGCTGTAAAGATAATTTATGGACAGACTGTGTCATCCAACCCGCATGAAATCACAGCTAAATTTCCATCAAACCACCTCTGCTAAATCATCATTTAAGCAAATGTTAAACATGGTATGGCACCAAGTGTGATAAACTGATGGAAAATATGATATAAAAGTCATTGATTTAACACTTTCTTTTTCACACAGCATATGTATTTCTAATTAGACTTTTAATGGCCTTGACATTAAATGTATTAATACTAACCTAACTATTGTATTTTTTATGGATTGTAATTAATTTGGAGCAATTAATTAATTTCAGTGAACTATTTATATCTCTGCTTATAATAGTAATCAATTATGATTTCAGATGTTACTGTGATGTATATAAAGTCATATATGATATATATATATTTATATATATACATATATAGGCGCATGGAAGGCGCATGGCTCAGTGGTTAGAGCGTCGAGCTTACGATCGTGAGGTTGTGAGCTCGAATCCCGGACCGGGCTGCGTGTTGTGTTTGTGAGCAAGGCACTTTATTTTCACGTTGCTCCAGTTCACTCAGCTGTAGAAATGAGTTGCGACGTCACTGGTGCCAAGCTGTATTGACCTTTGTCTTTCCCTTGGATAACACTGGTGGCGTGGAGAGGGGAGGCTGGTATGCATGGGCGACTGCTGGTCTTCCATAAAACAACCTTGCCCGGACTTGTGTCTAGGAGGGTAAATTTCTAGGTGCAATCCCATGGTCATTCATGACCGAAGGGGGTCTTTACCCCCTTTATATATATATATATATATATATATATATATATATATATATATATATATATATATATATATATATATATATATATATCATCATCATCATCGTTTAACATCCGTTCTCCATGCTAGCATGGGTTGGACGGTTCGACTGGGGATCTGCGAAGCCAGAAGGCTGCACCAGGCTCCAGTCTTATCTGGCAATGTTTTTACAGCTGGATGCCATTCCCAACGCCAATATATATATATATATTATATATATATATATATATATTATATATATATATATATATATGTATATATACATATATATATATACATACATACATATATGTGGAGGCGCAATGGCCCAGTGGTTCGGGCAGTGGACTCGTGGTCGTAGGATCGCGGTTTTGATTCCCAGACTGGGCGTTGTGAGTGTTTATTGAGCGAAAACACCTAAAGCTCCACGAGGCTCCAGCAGGTGGTGGTGGCGATCCCTGCTGTACTCTTTCGCCGCAACTTTCTCTCACTCTTTCTTCTGTTGGCCTGCTCACTTAGCCAGTGGGGTGGCGTCATTTGAAGGCTAAAACAATGAGAAACGCATTGTGACCAGCGATGTGTAGCAACATCTGATAGCCTGGTCGGTCAAGTGATCACGTGATATACATATATAACCTCTCAATACTTGGCATATAGCCACCTCTCTCAAGACTACATCCCCACTTATCTGAGGGTCTTGCAAGTTATTTGGTGATCTCACCACTGCTAGTGCCACAAAACACAAAGCTCTCAATACACTCTGTGAAGGGGTTGGTGTTAAGAAGGGCAACCAGCCATAGAAACCTTGCCAAAGCAGACAGTAGAGCTTCATATAGTCCTTTAGTTTGTCAGATTTTGTCAAACCATCAAACACATGCTAGCATGGAAAATGGATGTTAAATGAACCATGTGATCTTCGATTCAGTCCCACTGTGTAATACTATAGGCAAGTATCTTCTATTATAGCCCCGGGTTGATTAAAGCCTTATGAGTGGACTTAGTAGACAGAAATAGAAAGAAGCTTTCTTTCAGGCGGTGAGCTGGCAGAAACGTTAGCACGCCGGGTGAAATGCTTAGCAGTATTTCGTCTGCTGTTATGTTCTGAGTTCAAATTCTGCCATGGTTGACTTTGCCTCTCATCCTTTCAAGGTCGATAAATTAAGTACATGTTATGCACTGGGGTTGATGCAATCGACTTAATCCCTTTGTCTGTCCTTGTTTGTCCCCTCTATGTTTAGCCCCTTGTGGGCAATAAACAAATAAGAAACTGAAAGAAGCTTATCATATGAAGTGGTATCAAAAAGTTCCCGGACTAGTTTTGTAGAGTGCCAACAGATGGCAGCATACCATTGTGTGCACAGTGAGAGCTAGCAGTGACCTTCATGAGACGATGTGCTAAGTGATATTGCTGTGTTTACTTTGTAAGCTCTGAGATTTATATTTTTGTGATCATGTATATGCTTTAGTCTGCAATTTTGTCATGGACAGGAACAAAGAGCCAACATGAAATTTTGCATTAAACTTGGGAAGTCTGATACAAAGACATTGAGCATGTTTTGGCAAGGTTATGGTGATGAGGCAATGGGTCATACACAATGTTTCAAGTGGCATAGGCACTTTAAGAGTAGAACATCCCTGGAAGATGATGAGCAATCCGGAAAACCTGCCATGAGCATCACCCTTGAAAATGTAGTATTGTGCATTGTGAATTTGTCCCCCAGGGCCAGACCATTAAGAGATCTACTGAAATGCTTTGAAGCGTTTGAAGGAGGACATTCGATGAAAGAAGGCAGCGAGCTGGCAGAAATGTTAGCACGGCAGGCGAAATGCTTAGCTGTATTTCGTCTGCTGCTACGTTCTGAGTTCAAATTCCACCAAGGTCGACTTTGCCTTTCATCCTTTCGGGGTTGATTAATTATGTACCAGTTACACACTGGGGTCGATATAATCGACTTAATCCCTTTGTCTGTCCTTGTTTGTCTCCTCTGTGTGTAGCCCCTTGTGGGCAGTAAAGAAATAGGAAATAAGAAAGCAACTGGATCAGTGGAGTGTGAAGAATTGTGTTCTTCACAATGACAATGCACTCTGTCACCAAGCTCTCCTCAGTCATGAGTTTCTCGCCATAGACAATATGGTAATACTTCTGCAGTCACTCTCTATGCCAGATTTAGCACCTGTGGACTTTCATTTCTTCCTCAAGATCCAGACTGAATTGCACAATGTCCTCAACTCACTTATGGAAAATGACTTCCAGGTCAGATTCCAAAAATGGTAGAAACACTGGGACTGGTATATTGCTGCTCAAGGGGACTATTTTGAAGGAGATGGTGTTAAAACTTAGGTAAATAAGTTAATTTTTTATTAAACATAACATCTGGGAACACCTTGATGCCATCTTGTATGTATATGTAAGCATATAAATACATATATATATATATATATATATCATCATCATCATCATCATTATCATCATTGTTTAGCATCTGCTTTCCATGCTAGAATGGGTTGGACGATTTGACTGAGGATTGGTGAACCAAATGTCTGCACCAGGCTCCAATCTGTTCTGGCAGAGTTTCTACAACTGGATGCCCTTCCTAACACCAACCACTCCGAGAGTGTAGTGGGTGCTTTTACATGCCACCGGTATGAGGGCCAGTCACGCAGTACTGGCAAGGGCCATGCTCAAATGGTGTAGCGGCACTGGCAATGACCTCACCTGAATGTTTTTTTCACGTGCCTGTACCACCAGCACAAGTGCCAGTAAGGTGACGCTGGTAACGACCACGCTCAAATGGTGCTTTTTACGTGCCACCAGCACAGACGCCAGTTAGCCGCTCTGGCAACGATCATGCTCGGATGGTGCTCTTAGCGCTCCACTAGCACAGATGCCAGTCATTGAATTTGATTTCAATTTCACTTGCCTCAACAGGTTTTTGCAAGCAGAGTTTAGTGTCCAATGAAAGAAAGGTACGCATAAGTGGGCTGGTTACACCCCTGGCATAGGCACAAGGTTATATATATATATGGTATATATATATATATATATATAATATATATATATATATATATATATATATCTTATATATATAATATATATATAATATATATATATATATATTATATATATATATATCATATATATATATTATATATATATATATATATATATATATATATATTAATATCATATCTATTATATATATATTGTGTTATATTTCGGAATGGTCATTTTGCCAGTTTAGCCAATAAAAACACACGCACTATATATTTGGTGTTATTTTGCTTCAGTATTATTTATTGGCTAAACTGGCAAAATGACCATTCCGAAATATAACAATATCTGTTTTAACACACGACTTCACATAAAAAATCTTGCACAACAAATATTTAAACGTATATATTATATATATATATATATATATATATATATATATTCTCAAAATTAGAGAACAAAAATGGAATCTAAAGATGTTTACATTTCTGCTTCATTTTTCTGAATGAGATTTTTAATGGCATATACTTTAAAGTATGTTCATTACTTACAATAAATTTTGTATGAAGTGATTAATAACTAAATGATTTATAATAGAGAAAATTTTTATTTGCAAAAAATACAAGCAGGACAGAATTAGAGAATGTATGATGTAAAATTGAAAAAGTAAAATCTGGCAAAATTCCAACTAAGTTGACCTAACAGTGTGAAGATTCATATTGAACAGTAGTGAATTAATAACCATGGGAAACCAACATAAAGCTGATGAATGCCTCAGGAAGTGAGTGGTCACATTGAAAAAAGAAGGATTGGCTATTGCTATTTCTGCTATTGCCAGAGACAGTAACAGATTTTATGCATGCCCTTTTCAAGCCTAGCCAGGGTCATGGGCCTGGTTTCCTAGTTTCTGTGGCGTATGTGTTCCCCCAGCTGGATGGGATACCAGTCCATCGCAGTGTTACCCAAGAAACAGGAAGAGAGAGTGAGAGAAAGTTGGGGCAAAAGAGTACAGCAGGGGTTGCCACCCCCCCCTGCCAGAGCCTCGTGGAGCTTTTAGGTGTTTTCGCTCAATAAACACACACAACACCTGGTCTGGGAATCGAAATCGTAATCCTCCGACTGCTAGTCACTGCCCTAACCACTGGGCCATTGTGCCTCCACTATTTAAAGAATACTCAAGTTTTATGAAGAAACAAGATTATTTGCATCATTAGAAAAATGAGGGAGATCACAGAAAACAAGTGTTTGGCAAGACCGTGTGATTCAGAGGCTGTCATTAAGGAATCATTTCAGTACTGCCGCAGGAATTTCTGGCAACAAGAAGGGCATCCAGCCGTAGAAAATCAGTCTCAGTAAATTATGCTTGACCCATGCAAGCATGAAATAGTGGACACTAAATGATGATGATATATGAACACACACACACACATACACACACACACACAAGCACATGCCTGCACACACAGCAATCTTCCATATAGTTTTTGCCAACGATTTTTACTCACGTGAAGGCATGTGGCTTAGTGGTTAGGGTGTCAGCACCATGATCATAAGATTGTGGTTTCAATTCCTGGACCGGGCAACGTGTTGTGTTCTTGAGCAAAGCACTTCATTTCACGTTGTTCAAGTCTACTCAGCTGGCAAAAATAAGTAATGATGCGATGGACTGGCGTCCCGTCCAGCTGAGGAACACATACGCCATTGAAACCAGGAAACCGGGCCCATGAGCTTTTTTTCTTCACAAATGTAAATAAACCCAATCTGTTTCTTAAACGAGGGACATATTCATACGGCACAGAATGTTTTTTACCTCAATAGATGTCAGTGATTGGTTGAAATTGCAGAAATTGAAGAAAAACAACAACAAATATCTTACAAACTATAGAATTTTCTCAATAAAGCCAAGAGAAAAAGATGTTTTATAAACACATTCTACCAGTATACGAAGTTTAAAATTTTTTAGTTACCTAGAAATTATGTTAAAAATTGCTGTTCAAACCGAAAAGATCCGTTTTCCTCATTACACATACACTCTTAACAAATTCTTATGTATTTGAAATTTTTTGTGATACTGAAAAGGTACCACACCTCTAGTCTGAGCAGTAATCTCTAAAATTTGAGGCTATCAAGTCATAAAAATAAATAAATAAACCATTAAATAAATAAAGGAAGAGAGAAAGGAAGGAAGGAAGAAAGAAAGGGACCATTTAGTTTGTAACTCTTTACTATTGTTATTGCTTAAATGTCAGCAATGGCCCTTTGTTTCCTTGCTAGAAGCCAGCTCCTTCTTTTCAGGAAGAATTCAAATAAGTAAGATAAAAAAAAAAGAAAGAAAATATAACACACACATACATACATACATACATACATACATATATACATACATATATACAGGCAGAAAAAACTCTTATGCCGACCAAAATGCATTCACAACTGTATAACATATGCATACAACATATACACAAGTAAACATGTATACACCACACACACACCTATATATATATATATATATATATATATATTATATATAATATATACATATATATATATATTATATATATAGTATATATATATAATATATATATATATATATATATGTATATAATATATATATAATATGTATGTATGTAATAATATATTATATATTATATATATATAATAATCTATATTATATATATATATATATAAAAATAATCCCCACACATGTATACATTATATGCATATTCATACACTGCAAACACATTCCACATACATGCATACATGCATGTATGTATGTATACACACATGTGCATATATATATGTGCATACATGTGCAGACTTAGTGGGCGGATAAGGAATGAGATGTAGAAAGAGGAGGAGGGGAACTTGTCAGTTAAATTATGGGGATCGTTGGGGGGGGGGGGGCTGTGTATCAAAGGGAGTAAAAACAGAAGGGCAGGAAAATGATAAGGAAAGAAAGATAAGGAAGTAATGAAAGAAAGGAAGAAAGAAAGAAAAATAAAAGAATGAGTGAGAAAAGAGATGAGGAATAAACAAGAGATAAAGTAAAAAAAAAAGAAGCTAGACAAGGAGGAAAGATGTGGGGTATGGATGTGTAGTAGAGAGAGAGAGAGAGAGAGAAAGAGAGAGAGAGAGAAAGAGAGAGAGAAGAGAGAGAGAGAAAGAGAGAGAGAGAGAAAGAGAGAGAGAGAGAGAGAAAGAGAGAGAGAGAGAGAATAAAGGAAGGAATCAAAATGAGAAAGAGAGAAAGAATGAGAATATGAAAGAGAGGCAGAAGGAAAAAAATAAAGAGGAAGAAGGTGGTGCCCCAGTATGGCCACAGTCAACTGACTGAAACTAATAAACGAGTAAAAGAGGAAGAGAGAGAAAGAAATAGAGAGACAGACAGAGAGAAAGAGAAAAAGAAATAGAGCAACAGAGAGAGAGAGAGAGAGAGAGAGAGAGAGAAAACTAAAGGGAAAGAGAGATTTTGAAAGAGAGAGAAATAGAGGAAGAGAGAGAGCAAGAATAAAGGAAAGAATAAAAATAAGCAAGAGAGAAAGAATGAGAATAAGAAGCAAAGAATAAGAATGTGAAAGAGAGGAAGAAACAGAATGAGAAAAAATAAATGAATGAAAAAGAAATTTGTATCTGAAAAAAATGAAACATAACATTTTATGAAGAGAGAACGAATGAAAAAGAGAAAGAGAATTGCGAAAGAAGAGAAGGAAAGAATCAGTAGAAAGAAAGAAAAAAAGACAATTAGAAAAAGAGAAAGAAAAAGTAGGCATCAGTGTGTGGTTAAGACGTATGCTTCCGAAATATGTGGTCTTGGGTTCAGAACCCACTGCAGGGCATCTTGGGGGGCAAATGCCTTCTATTATAACCTTGAGCCAACCAAAGCCTTGTGAGGACTGGGTAGAAGGAAACTAAAAGAATCCCTTCGGATATACGTATGTGTATGTGTATATGTATATACAGAGGTTGGACAAAATACCCCATATTAAAATAAATTTGTTTGAAATTTTAAGGTGTTTCCATTATTTTGTCCAACCTCTGTATATACATACATTGTCAGACCCTATGTCTGGCAACAAGACTGCCCCTTGCCACACAAGCAAGAGAACCCAGTCGTGGCTGACAGACAATTTCTGCAACCACATCACCCCTAACATCTGGTTACCTAACTCCCTACACTGCAACCCCCTCGATTATTATGTGTGGGGCACAGTTGAGCACAAGACTAACAAAAAACTCTTTGTAACACTAAAGATGAACTGAAGGCAAGGATTATGGCAGCATTCTCCAACTTAAACCAGGAGACCACCCAGGAGAATTGCAGGAGATTCTGAAGTCGTCTGGAGGCTGTGGTTGAAGCCAATGACAATTTTATTAAAAATAATATCTGTTAAAATGTGATGTCAGTGTCATTTTCAATTTTGAGTAACTTAGCTGAGAGTTTATTCACTGCATCCTGTATATGTGTGTGTGTGGTGTGTGTGTGTGTGTGTGTGTATTGGAACGTGGAAGGTGTTTATAAGCCATTTAAGAAACACAAAAAAACCGTTAGATTCACTTCAACATTTAAATTTAATTTGTCAAAATATTTTCGTTGCTTTGAGACTGCAACCTGTTCACTGACAAAACTTCATGCTGCATGTTAGTGACTTAAATAGCTTATAAACACCTTCCACACTGCAATTGTTTGCGTTCCAGCACATGATCTCAGATCAAGTCATTCGCCATGCATGTACATCTCCGTAATATATATATTGGGTCATCCCATAAATAATGTGTTTTTTTATCTTTTGAACTAAAAGTTGGAGGAGGACAGGATAAACTACCTGCACCAACTTGCTATAAAAGCAGTTAGTAATATTACTTTGTATTTATTCTTAGTACAAATTTTGAAGAGTGCAGTTCGATTTTAACAGTTATTTTTCAAAGCTATAATGTAAGTGACAAAGGAGCATATTCGGCATATTTTGCTTTATGATTTCAATAAAGACAACAACACAATGGAAAGTGCGAGGAATATTAATGCAGTAACAGGGGATGAGACAACAAGCGTAAGCTAGTGTCAACGGTGGTTCCAGAAATTCCAAGTTGGAAACTACAACCTAGAAGATGAGCCTCATCCTGGAACATCTGTAGTGCTCGATGAGGACATCCTGCAAACCCTGGTGGAACAAAGTCCCATCTTAACTGTTGAGGTACTAACAGAGAAGCTTAGATTTGGTCATTCAACCATTCATCAACACCTGCCTGCCATCAGAAAAGTCAGCAAATTGGGTCGATGGGTTCCTCACAAACTTTCCGAGTTTAATCACGTGCAGAGAATGGATGTGTGCTCTTCTTTGTTGTCATGTCTTACGGATGAATCTTTTTGGGACAGAATAGTGACTGATGATGAGAAATAGGTTCTCTTTAAAAATGTCAAGTGCCAAAGACAGTGGGTAGGAAAAGGAGAAACACCACCACACAGGTTAAAGAAGGTCTTCATCCATGTAAGGTGTTGTTATCTGTTTGGTGGGATATGAAAGGTTTAGTCCACTGAACTTTTAAACCCAAACCAAATGATAAGAAAGGAGATCTACTGTGAGCAGCTTGAGAGGCTTAAGTCAATGCTAGAAGGAAAATGACCATCTTTGGTTTCGAGACAAAAGGTGTTGTTTCATCAGGTTAATGCTTGGCGACATACAGCAAATATGACATTCCAAAGGCTGGAGCAGTTTGAATGGGAAATGATGCTCCAACCACAATATTTGCCAGACGTTGCCCCATCTGATTATTATTTATTCTGCAATCTTTAAAATTATTTGGATGGAAAAATATGTATTTTGTTTATGAGGTCAGAACAGTCCTGGAGGAGTATTTTTTGTCACGGACAAGTGACCTTTGGAAGAAGGGCCTTGCAAGCCTATCAGATAGGTGGAAGAAAAATTAGGCTTCTCAACACCAGAAAGGAGAAAGCTGATTCAAAGACTATAGATTCCAGCTATGAATGGAACTGTTATGATTGGTTAAACATTCCGGAAGTCTACACATGTAACTATATGTCCAAGAATATCTTTATATATAAAAGTGAAGTTGTGTGTCTGTCTCCTACGATTTAGATTCCTAACTACTCCCACATTTTGCGGTGCAGTTTAACCAAAACCGGGTATCTTATAGTCGTGATTCATATCGAGCCCTTCTGGATATTAGCGCGCATCTACGATGAGTCTACGATTTAAAAAAAAATTACCATCATTTTTTTCCATTTTAATGCATTTTTTCGCTATTATATAATGGAAGTAACTCTCTAAAAATGTCTACGATGAGTCAACGATTTAAAAAAAAATTTACCATCATTTTTTTGCTATTTTTTGGCTATAACTCTCTAAAAATGCTTATATAGTTATTTCCCTTAAAAACCTGAGCAACGCCGGGTGATACTGCTAGTAATATATAAAACAAAACACAATCTACACATTCACATACTCCAAATACTTCACACATAATCACATACATATATACACAAATACCCTGTTGACAAGCCATTAAAGAAAAGGATAGGCTTATTGTCTGGAGAAAAGAAGGAAGTTGTGGACACATGTTTCTGCCTCATTAGGCATCATCAGCAAGATGATTGTCCAACCTTATCTCAGTAGCCAAGGGACTTAGAATTATGCAAAGAGAATAGAATAGAATGCTTTTATAATCTAGATAATATGCATAATTTAAACAAACATAAGTTGTGTAATAACTCATAGTAGTATTGACATGTATCTAAATAAACATAGACAAATATTAAATTATGGGAATATCCAGTAAATGAATTTTATTGAAATATGGAATATCGTATACTCTTTCATTAATAAGAAAAAGACCACTTAAGATAAGGGAAAAAAGAACAATCAAAAATAAAATATACTCTGAAGTGGTGGTTCTCTCCCCTTAAGGAGAATATTCACCTTTTCTGTCATCTCATTATGTGGCTCTATAAGCAACTAGAAGCAACAGCAGTTGTAGTTCTCAGTCAAGTAACCAACCACACATACAACATAAATTCTTGATTTATTCAAAACATCTCTGCTTCTTAATGATAATGTCATAATTAGCAAATGGTATTTAAGAACAATATATACATACATATATTGACAACAACACCCCCACCTCACCATGTATGGCATCAGTTACAATGAACAAATGCCACTAATATACAAAATACTGCAGCTTCCAGAGTAGTCTCAACATCTATCTCTATCTATTTACCAACATCTTCTTATCCAAGCACATAGGCCTAAGAATAAAGAAAAGAACTGGTGTCACTGCCAGGCCAATAATATCACATGACCTGAGTTGACCAATAGAGGCCTAACATCTAGAAGCCATCTTGAATTCATCTCATATCTCCTTTACTCTCATCCAGGAGCTTGATAAAATAGATTTGTTCTACAAGCCTATGAAACTTCAAGTTACATGGAGCTGATTTAAATTGTTATTAAAATATATATCTAACTCCTAGTAAATGTGTGGAGTGCAACTTTCTTTCATTTATCCACTCTTTTGCATATATATATATATATATATATATATATATATATATAGTTAATATAGTATAGTATTATTGGACGCTCAGGAAAGAAGGGAGGTTTAACGTTTCGAGCGGAGCTCTTAGTCAGAAACATTGGAAAAGGAAAGATCCAAAGAAGGGAAGACGGAGGAAAAAAATCGCCAACAGTACACATACAGTCACTATATATATATATATATATATTAAGGACATTACTATACATAAATGTCTCACGTTAGGGGGGACTCTTGAAGTCAAAATTACCATAATAAATAAATACATTGTATAGTAATGCCTTTAATATAAATAGATATATTTAAGAGGAATAATTGATGGATTTTTCCCTTATGAAGTTTTTCACGCTAACTACTTGATAAATTCTTATAAAGATTTTATCCTATTTTTCAATTCTCTCTCTCTCTCTCTCTCTCTATATATTATATATATATATATATACATATATGAGAGGTATTGGTATCTAGAAGATCCAAAGAGTGGCAGGTAACACATATATATATATGTGTGTGTGTGTGTGTATATGTATATATATAGATGGATAGAGGGAAAAGCTATACATAAGGAAAGAGATACATACATATATGTATATATATATATATATATATAGATAGATAGATAGATAGATAGATAGATAGATAGACAGACAGACAGATAGATAGATAGAGAGAGAGAGAGATAGATAGATAGATAGATCGATAGATAGATAGGTGCAGGAGTGGGCGTGTGGTAAAAAGTTTGCTTCCCAACCACATGGTTCTGGGTTCAGTCTCACTGCATGGCTCTTTGGGCAAGTATCTTCTACTATAGCCTCAGGCAGATCAAAGCTTTCTGAGTGAATTTGGTAGACGGAAACTCAAAAGTAGTACCTCGGTTTTTGAACAACTCTGATCACAAATAAATTGTGCTTTACCTCCTGTCTTTCTCATATTCATTTAATACAATAGCATCTTGATTTACGAACGCCTCTGATCATGAATAAATCTTGCTTTATATATATATATATATATATATATATATATATATATGTATATGTACATATAAGGCATTATTTATTCATGATCAGAGTTATTCGAAAACCGAGAGATCGCTAGCCACTGCACATTCTTTATTTTCTCTCCATTTTTCTTTCTGTGTTCCTTTCTGTGTAAGAGTGTAGGCTCGAAACATTAAAGACTTTTTCACTTCCCGAGCGTTATACTAATACATCTGTTTGTCATCTACACCACCTGTCTTCGTCTTTTGATTTTTTTGTGAAATCTCCCTATATATATATATATTATATATATATATATATATATATATATATATATAGGGAAGCGTTATGAAAATAAACAAAAGACAAAGGCAGGTGGAGTACAAACAAACAATTGTATTAGTATGGCGCTCAGGAATATAAATAAAACAAGTCTTTTACGTTTCGAGCCTACGCTCTTCAACAGAAAGATACACAGAAAAGAAACACAGAGAGAAACAAGGAGAGAAAAAAAAATGCATGCAGAAGCTAGCGATATATATATTAACTGAATTTTAAAGTATTAACCATCCATCACAGCTGGTCTTACCAATTGGTTTCATGCAAAAAATACAATGGAGTATTAGGCAACAAACCAATTATATAAATACGCTCATCAGAGGTAGCCAACACGGAAGGGAATATGGTAACTGTTCTCCACTGCCAGAGTTGGATTAGCACAACCGGTTGGCGTCTGCTGTAAAAAGGTGGTGAAAATGGAAAAAAACATCCAGGGGATTTTGCTAGGAGCTATGTCCCTTAGTTTAGGTATGTTTACAGGAAGAAAACAGAATAAAGAACACAATGCTAGATATACCTACACCCTCCCTAGAAAAGTTTATATATGTGATATCACTAGAAAAATTTATATGTATAACACCACTACACACACCACACACCCCATATATATATATATATGTGATGATGATGGTGATGATGATGATGGTGGTGGTGGTGGTATCTATATGTTTTCTCTCTCTCTCTTACTGACACAATGAAGGACATTGACTCCTTCTTTCTCATTACACAGTTACATCTGTTTATATAGATTGATACACATACATACTCTCCTCCTTCACATATACAAGCATTGACACTCATGCAATCATATTCAATCTCTCACTCTTTCTCTATATATTTCCGAATCTCTTTCATACACATAACTTATCAATACTGCATTGTTCTCGATTATAATTCCATTGGCGTTCAATGCTGTGTTGGCTGCATTTTAAGACCAGGGAATCCAACCTGTGCTTGATTAATAAGTTATTTTATCGACTCTGGTGGGGAAGAAAGCCGCAGTTAATCCAAGTTCACTTCCACTGTGTGGTACCTTAGGCAAATGTCTTCTAATATAGTCCTGGGCTGGCCAAAGTCCCATGAGTGAATCTGAGAGATAGAAACTGTGTGGAATCCCATCATCTATACATACATACATACATACATATATACACACACACACATACATACATACATACATACATACATGCATATATACACACATATATATGTACACACACACATATGTATGTATGTATGTATGTATGTATATATGTATGTATGTATAAGAGATTGATTAAATAAATACCAGGCTTAGAAAAATATATTTTACTGGAGTTGGGTTTTTTTTCAAACAGACTCTTTAGCATGGCTGCAGTCCAATGACAGAAACAAGTAAAAGACCCACTGAGTAGCTCTTGCAGTTTCTGCATTGTTCAGAGTATTTCCAATGTTCACTTGATCTAAAAGTAAGTATAAGGGGACATTTTCAGAGCAGGAAGTATGAGTATAGCTACTTAGTTCATATTTTCATTGATCTTGAGTTTCATCTTGGTCTTTCATTATAATTCCATTTGCATTTAGAACACTTTATAGCAATAACCTTGGATCAAAGAGTGACTTGCTGTGCTTGAGGAGACCTATTGAGTCAAGTGCGTCAACACCAACATCAAAATAAAAATCAAATAGAAATCATACTTAAGATACCCGTGCCGGTGGCACACTGATGCCAGCACCGCCTGACTGGCGTCCATGTCGGTGGCACGTAAAAGCACCAACCGATTGTGGCTGTTTACCAGCCTCCTCTGGCCCCTGTGCCAGTAGCACGTAAAAAGCACCCACTACACTCATGGAGTGGTTGGTGTTAAGAAGGGTAACCAGCTTTAGAAACACTGCCAGATCAGACTGGAGCCTAGTGCAGCCTCCTGGCTTCCCAGACCCTGGTCGAACTGTTCAACCCATGCTACCATGGGTTACAGATGTTAAACGATGATGATGATGATGATGAACACTTTATAGCAATAACATATCTGCCTCTGTAACTGTCTGGTATTTTATTTTATCAACCCTAGTGAGGATGAATATCCAAGTTGACCTCAGTCTATTTTCTATTATAATTTATTCACATCTAGGATGTTTTATAAGAACATTAAATCAGTGTCATCATTAGGACTGTTATTACTCACTATGGCAACAGATGGTGTCACCAGTTACCAGTCACCAGTCACCCTATTGACATCCTCATTTGTGAAGATAATGCACAAGTCTCAGTTCTTTTCTGGGTTAGATCTACCAGGATATTTTTTTTTACAAAACAATAACAAATTTCAGCTGAAACATCGTATGAAAAATTTCAGGCAATTTGGTGTTGCCATCTCTGATAGTGTCCATGCACTGCACACTCTTTGAAACTTTACTGAATGAAATTACTCACTGTATTTGACTGGTAGTGCTGGACTTAGAAACGGTGGGGCCCTAAGCTATACAAAGCTTAGAAGCCTCTTTTTAAAAGAAGTTTACACCAAGCAATAACATATCTATTTGTTCTTGATATGTTGTGACAGATTCAAACGTAAATATCTGATTGTAAGCATTGCTTGGATTCTTACTGTTCTGCGTGTACCTCATGTATTATTTCACCAAACTCTCTCACAAAAATTGAAATCATATAAGCCTTTTAAGTTCTTTACCTTTTGACCTACAGATTTAGAAAATAATTTTTTTGAAAATAAACACTTTCAAACTTTGGATACTGGTAGAATATGTCATATAAAAATTTTTTACTCTTAGCATCTTTGAGAAAAACTTATATTTACGAAGTAATCTCACGTTAAAGTAGTCCTATTTCAGTAATTTCAACCAATCAATGACATGTTTTCAGCTGAATAAAATTACTGCCATTGTTTGTCAACAAGAACTTCCGGCGGTGTATTTTTCGTTTGTCACTGTTATTTATGACAACTCTAACCCTAAAACCTTAATCCTAACCCTAACCCTAAAACCATAACCCTGAAACCCTAACCCTAAAACCCTAACCTTAACCCTAAAATCTTAAAGCTAAAACCAGTACAAATGCACAAACGATGTCATAAATAACAGAGACAAATGAAAGATACCCCGCCGTTAGTTGTTGTTGACAAACAATGGCAGTAATTTTATTCAGCTGAAAACACGTCACTGATTGGCTGAAATTACCAAAATAGGATTACTTTAACGTGAAATTACTTCATAAATATAAATTTTTCTCAAAAATGCTAAGAGAAAAAGATGTTTTATATGACACATTCTATCAGTGCCTGAAATTTGAAAGTGTTTAGTTACAAAAAATTATTTTTTAAATCTGTAGGTCAAAAGGTAAAGATCCGCCTTTTAATTATTTTGGGGTCCCATGTGATTAGGAAGCAAATTTCTTACCACACAGCTATGCAAGGCTTCTTTCAATTTCCATCTAACAAGTCCATTCACAAGACTTTGGTCAACCTGAGCTATAGTTGAAGACACTTGCCCAAGGTATCACTGATCCTAAAAGCATGTTGTTAGGAAGCAAACTTCTTACCAAATAGCCATTCCTGAGCCTCACTTCTTGATAAATTATCTTATATATTTATCTCATCTGAAAGGATGAACATCAAAATGGAAACTGGTGGGTGGTATTTGAACTCAGAATATAAAAAGATATAACTAAATGTCACATAACATGTTGATTGATGCTCTACTGACTTTGTTATTACAACATAAGAGGCTCGGTCACTAGTCATTTTCAAAAATAATTGTCAAAAATAGATCATCCCCAAATAGAACAATATATGTTTCAACACACAATTTCACATCAAAAATCATGCAAAACAAATACATAAACATATATATGTATCTTTTTTTAAATTAATATTTAGCAGAAGTAACAGAGTGACACAGGGTCCAAGAGGTTCATGCATTGGTTCTTATCACACACACATTCATGTGTGTGTAGATATATACATACATATATACATATACATATATATTTATACACACACGTACACATACACACACACACATGCAGATACTGATGATGATGATGATGATGAATAACTTGGCTGCTATTCAAAGCTTAAGTTGCACGAGTGCAAGTCTCTTATCAGAGTTCTGGAGTCCCAAATCACTCTAATTAGTCACCATGTATAAAAGTCAATGACATTGAGAAATATAACATTTTTTTTAAGCTAACATATAGGCACAGGAGTGACTGTGTGGTAAGTAACTTGCTTACCAACCACATGGTTCCGGGTTCAGTCCCACTGCGTGGCACCTTGGCCAAGTGTCTTCTACTATAGTCTCAGGCCGACCAAAGCCTTGTGAGTGGATTTGGTAGACAGAAACTGAAAGAAGCCCGTCGTATATATATATATATATATATATATATTTATATGTTTGTGTGTGTATACGTTAGTGTGTGTATACGTTAGTGTGTCTGTGTTTGTCCCTCCAACATCACCTGACAAGCAATGCTGGTGTGCTTACATTCCCGTAACTTAGTGGCAAAAGAGACCAATAGAATGAGTACTAGGCTTCCAAAGAATACGTCCTGGGGTCTATTTGCTTGGCTAAAGGCAGTGCTCCAGCATGGCCACATACACATGACTGAAACAAGTAAAAGAGTCAAGGAGCAAAAGAATATTAGAACTGGCGTATAATAAATAATACAATATAACATTATACAAAACAATGTATGAATCCTGCTCACATACAAAAAAAAGAACACATTTCTGATAAAACTTTCAAACACAGATATACAGGCCTATGTATATACAAATAGATAGATAGATAAATAGTATACACATGTGTATACATATATGTATATATATATATATTATATATATATATATATATATTATATATATATATATATAATATATATATATATATACATACATACACACACACACATATATGCATACACACACACACAAATATATATTAGGGTTATGACTTTTTCACAACCTAATAACCCTATACTGTAATTCGATGAATAATTTTATAAAAGTCAGGAAACCAACATTTATTTTGCTTCCTTTGAAAACAACGTCATTCCCAACTTATGAAATCGATCACCGCTTTTGACCTAAATCATGCAAAATTCTAGGGGTGGAGTTCATTAACGCCTGCTCAAGTTTTTACCAAACTTGGTGTGCTGACTCAATGCAATGTAGATATAGTATATCTGAAATTTCAGCTTTCTAGTTGAAAATAGGTAAATAGGCCTTAAATCATGCCCCCCCCCTACAGTTTTTGATCAGAGGGGACTCTCTGGTATTAGGACCCCTGAAGCTTAAGCTTCATTAGTTTTATAGTAGATCCTCCACTGTATACACACACACACACACACACGCACGCACATACACACACATATATATAAAGTCAGGATATTAGAATTTTCTTATTCTTAAATTTCATCAAACTATTTCTCTGTCATTTATGACCCCTTATCATTTTCCCTTGTGTTGTACTATGTATTCTATAAAAAATGTTTTGTAGAATGATACATTAACCCTTTTGTTACTGTATTCATTTTGAGATGCTCTGTGTTTCTTTCAATTAATTTTAAATATAACAAAGAATTTAGTAAAATAACTCAGTTATCATTAAGCTAGTGTTAGGAACATAAATTGTGACTAAGGTTTGGTGGAAGATTTTAATTCAAAACTTATGAAAACAAGACATTTGTACTAAAGAGCTGGAGCCGGTTTCAGCCGGGTTGGTAACGAAAGGGTTAAGGAGCTTTTTAATGAGTATTACCGGATTACTTGAATCCATATACTGTGATTTAAATATATGCGTGTATGTATAAGGCACAGGTGTAATACTAGACTTTAAGAAAAAAATATTAGTACTGGAATCAATTCATTCAGCTAAAAATTCTTCATGGCAGTGTCCCAGTGTGGCTGCTGTCTAAAGACTGTAACAGATAATAGATATACATATATGCACGTGTATAAAATTCTTAAGATAAGCTTAATATGTATGAGGTGGGGTAAACCTGTCCAGAAAAACCACAGCATGCATTCAACAAATATCAAATAAATGTATCTAATTTTTAATCACTTTTTCTTTTCTCTGATGACAAAGTATTTCTTGGACAAATCATGTTGTTGTAACCTAACCTCAGGTCCAGCAGACGGACCTGTGGCCATCGACATTTTAGACCAGGAGTTCTTGACCATTTTTTTGTCTATGGAACCCCTTGGATTACTATTTGATTCCGGTGGACCACCACAGCCATTCAATGTTTAAAAACTAGTTTTATAGATGCTTCTTTCTTTCAAAATTCTTATTTTATTTTCCACACATTGACTTGTGTAGGTTGAACTATGTAAAACACTCAAGAAAAAAACCTAGCTGTTTTTTGCAATAAATACCAATACAAATTTTTTTCAGTGACCCTTAAAATACTATTATGGATCCCCAATTTACTAATTTGTTGCGTGGACCCCAAAAATCTGTTATGAACCCTCAGGGGCAGGGTTGCCGATTTAGCATATTTTATACTATATCTAGCATTTTTTCTTCTGTATTTATCAGAAAATTTTTGAATTTAGCATTCAGCAGGGAAAATAGCAAGTTTAAAATTTTATTTAGCATTTTTCTCTGATCGTGACATTTCCACCATAGTTAACCTTTTTTCTTCTTTGTCCTCCTTTTCTACTTCCGTTAATGTGTTTTATAGCCATATTTTAGTACTATCGGCTATTGTTGAATTTTTTTTCACTTTCTTGAAACTGCAAATGAAAGTTTATCAAAAGAAAGTTTATCAAGTTATGAACTTTCCCAGACCCCACCCCCCGCCGGCTTTGATACAGAGTGGTGGTGGTGTTGTGTGGCGGGGGGATAACTTGTGTCAGCACCTGAACTCACTGCACAATAATGTAAATATGTTGCAAAGAATGAAAGCAAGGAAATTCATCCAAACAATGCTTTATTCTGTAGTGATGAGTTTTTATCAGGACAGGTTGACTGATTTACTTTCACTTTGACTGTTTTAAAATAGGCCTGTATTTTATCATGCTTGTTTTGGGTTATATATCTTGTATAGATGTACGGGAATGGTGGAGTCTCCCCTTTTATATTTCTACTTCTTTTTTTTTTTTTCAAGGATTGTAGTTATATTTGTGGTTTTACCAATAGATATTAAATGTAAGATTGGAAGCAAATATGATGTTCCCAGGTTTATATCAGAACACAGTTTTAGGATTTCTGAAGATTCTGCTTTTCCATTTATAAGTTGGCCACTCTGCATCCTGAATCAGTATTCTTCACCTCAAGAATTTGTAAGTAGCAAACATAAGAATTGTTAATGACAAATGAAAGAATTGTTAGTGGCAAACTGATAAGTCGTGTTTTCAATTTTATATCTTTATTAAACATTCAATTTATTTTCTTGCTTCCCACTACATTATAATGAGCAAAGAAAAAACAAAGTTGTACCAGCAAAAATTCTGAAAGAATGGCTTAAGATGCCAGCATTTACTAAGTGGTTGAGTGAAGTACCTAAAGCACATTGCAGATATTGTAGATGTAATATGTTGGCAAAATATTCTCTTTTAGTAAGCCACTGTGAAGCAATGAAACATAAGGCATCAACTCCACAGCAAATGATTCCTCTTACCAATTTTATTGAAGCCAAAAATGATAAGATATCTATGCTTGAAGCAAATTTAGCAATGTTTATTTGTTGCCACTCATCATTTAATAACTGCGATCACTTAGAGTTATGTAAGAATTATGTCTGATAGTGATATTATATCCAAAGTGAAGTTGCATCGTACAAAATGTGCAAATATCATAAGAAATGTTCTAGCTCCATACGTTGATGGAGATTTAATTTCTGATATAGGAAATACAAAATTTAGCCGGTTATTAGATGGATCCAATGATATATCGATAAACAAATTGTTAGGAATTGTTATCATATATTATAGTGACACTCACAAAAAAGTGGTACAGACATATCTCAGTATGGTATCTTTAGAAACAAACATATGATGCAGATGGCATTGTAGATGCATTAAAAATTGAATTAGTGACAAAGAAATTAGATATAAAAAATTTACTGGCTATAGGAACTGACAATACTAGAGTAACAATAGGAGTCAACAATGGTGTTTTCCAGAAACTAAAAGAAGTTCCATCATTACTTCTATTTAGATGTATATGTCATTCTTCACAGTTGGCAGTATCCCACACTTGTGCTGAATGCTTGCCATAAATTTAGAATTTTTAGTATCTGAAACCTATAAATGGTTTTGTCATTCTTCAACAAGACAAAGTGCCTACAAACAACTTTACCTTGCTATCAATGATAAAGAGCCTTTGAAGATAGTGAATTCTTGTATAACTAGGTGGCTGTCAATAGAACCAGCTGTAAATAGAATTTTAAGCTTATGGTTTGAATTGCAAACTCACTTCCAAACTACAGCTACAAAAGAAAAGTGCTTTACAGCACAAACGTTACGTAAAATGTTTTGTGATTCTGGGAATGAACTTTACCTTTTATTTTTGCATCCAATTTTAAAACATGTTCAGGAAGTGAATAAACTGTTTGAATCAAACACTGTCAACAAAATTTGATCAAATCTGTTGCTAATATGATAATGTTGCCAACATGTAGAATTGATCCTCTTGATCCAGATGCTTCTACTGAAAAATTTCTGGATCCTAAACCAAATTTAGGCTACAGGTTCAAGAGAAAGATAGCAGAAATGATTACCAAGAAGACTGTAACAGCCACCAAAGAAAACAATATTCACAAAAGTGCACAACAATTTTTACTCTGCCTTTATAAAGAGCTCAAGCACCGTTTACCAGAAAATATTAATATACTGAGGAATACCAAATGTTTTTCCTTAGAGAATATTTTGCAGCATTTCAAAGAACCAATTTTACCTGTCTTAGAAGCAATGCTTTTAAATGAAGAAAGAATTGCTTCAATTGAAATTCACTTTAATAGCATTTGTTTAGTTAAATGGACAAATACATCTAACACTGAGGCATTCTGGCTGGAAGTCTTGGAATATAAAGATGGTACTGGAGGAAATCCTTTTAGAGATGTTGCAAATTTTGCCAATAATCTCTTGACATTGCCAATCTCAAATGCAGAAATTGAACGGTTGAACAAAATTGAACAAAATGCATCTTCCTATGATCAGATCAATACAGTTAATAAAATAAGGCCTGAAAAGATATGGCAAATGTTGCAAAAACTTTGATATTCCAAAACACATTATTAACAAAATTGTGACCTTGAATGTATACAGAAGTCAAGACCTAGGCACCACAGCTGAAAGTGATCAAATCAGTGAAATTCAAGAAATAATTTCTCAATACTGAATATAATTAAAGAAAGTAAATAAAAATGTAAATAAAAATTAAGCTTTTTGATATTTAGCATTTTTTTTTTTTTGTAATTTTTCTACTGAAATTTAGCATAGAATTGTGATTTAAAGTTGGCAACACTGAATGAAACAGCTGTCAGCTTTATAAGGTGGGATCTATAATAAAGATATAATTTCCTCTGTACATATTTTTTGTTGTCAGATGAATTTCTTGAAATTCTGCTAAAGGATATTTGGGTTTACCTGTTGTTCATGAGGATTTTTTTTTTTTCTTATTTAGCAATGTTTAGCTTTTTTTTTTCTTTCTATTTTTTCTACTGAAATTAAGCAAAAAATTCTGATTTTAAGTTGGCAACACTGCTCAGGGACCATATGGATTCCAGAACCACTGTTTTAGAAGTTGCTTTCCCATCTTAAATTTTGTTTATCTAGGACTCGGATCTTTTTAAATTTCTTCCAGCAAATTGAAGTATTTCCATTTTTTCCCCCAGATTTTTTTTTTTTTATGTTGACAGTGTAGTTATCCACACTGATGACGAAAATCTGTTAATGTTTTTTTTTTTCCTACAACAGTGTTGTTTTCAGTTGTTGTACACAACTACTTCAGACCTGACTGGGCCGATTTACGTTCAGAAGTTCCAACCTTGACCATTGTCATTTTGTAGGCGACTAGGACTACATGACCTAATATATCTTGCCCATTTTTAAGACACTGGCGTGTAGTTCGAGGGTGATTCGGCTGCTATTTCTAGCAGGCCGACTGAAAACGTAGAGTTTCCCTTGTTGACTCGTGTCAACGTATGTTGTTATTTTTTTAATGACAAGGTCACACACGAGAGCGTAGTCCATGATCAAAGACGTTATTCAGGGGCATGGTATATCTAGGAATATATAACACTTTGTATCATTCCTTCTTTAGGACAGTCGGGTGCGATTTGAGGAGAAATTTAACTGATATTTTTAGCTACTAGAGCGACGACGTTATGCCGTCTCGTATGATTGTAAATTGTGACTATTCTACACATGTGTAAATACAAATACATACATATGTGCGTAAGACTCGGAGAAAGAGAGACAGACAGACAGACAAAGAGACAGACAGACAAAGAGACAGAGAGACAGGGAACAAGAGAGGGAGTAAGAGAGTCAGAGAGAGAGGGAATTAGGGAATGAGGTAGAGAGAGAGAGAGAGAGAGAGATAAAGCTAGAACGTGAGTGAGGTAAGAGGCAGTAATTTCTTAGGCACAAGGCCATGCAAGTTTAATTCATGCCGTCTCCCCACTTACCCCCTCTAATGCTCTCTCTCTCTATCTCCCCCTGTTCCCCCTTCAACAAACCATTCAATGTTGTATCTTCTTTCTCTCTCTCTCTCTCTCTCACTCTCACCGTCTTCTTCTATCTCTTCCCTCTTCGCTTTTTGCCGTCACTCCCCTTTCACAAAATTACACTTGTCTTCGTCAACATCATCAGCTTTTATACTGAAGTAAAACACACACACACACACATATATATATATATATATATATATATATATATATATAGATATATATATATATATATAAATATGTATATATAAGTAGAGTGGAAGTAGATCTTCAGAGAGAGAGAGAGAGAGAGTCAAAGTGTGAGAGCTATCCTGCTTACCCACTACCAGTCAGTATATATATATATAATAAGACAGAGGATGATACGTTGCCAGTCGGCGATAAGTTAGACGACAAAAAAAGAAAAAAGAAAAAAAAGGAAGAAAATAATAATTTTAATCTTTTCCCCCACCACCACCTCCGTTTAATTGTAACGACAGTGATTGTAATATCATGATAGTTGTGACATTTGGACTTGTTACGCTTTTCACAACTTGATTTTGGAACTTAACATTAACCAAATCGATGGATCCTAACGGTAAGTGATAATTAGAGAGAGAGAGATAGAGAGACAGAGCGAGCGAGAGAGAGAGAATCATTCGTATACATACATATACACACACATTGACACATCCATACAGTTCTGCGATTATGTACACAAACGCATGTGCATGTACACACACTTATGTATATGTATATACATTTAGAGAGAGAGAGAGAGGATATGGAAATGAAAGGGTGGTTTGTTACATACAGAGATGAGAAAGGTGACGATGTGCAGATAGAGAGATGAATAAACAGAGAGAGAGAAAAAAAGTAGTTATCTAGATTGATAGAGTGTTAGGTAGTTAACGGGTGGGATGTGTGTAGTAAGAGCAGAAATAGAGAGAGAGAGAGACAGAGAGAACGAGAGAGAGGGTCTTGTGTATTCATTACCTATTTCATGTCGAAGATTCTTGGATTCTTGAAAAACTTTCTGTCGCCTTTCTTAGTAATCAAATTTGTCGGTTTTCCTCTCTTTTCAACAACAACAACAACAAAAGTTCTAAATGAATTTCTGCGACTATATTCTCTTGATTATATCAATATATGAAGTGTTTTTAATTCAGAACAACAAAAACAAAACAGAGTCGCTTACTTAAAATAATTCTTGGCTACACATAAGTGTGTGTTTGTGTGGAGGAGGGGTATTTATAATTTCTTTTCGGTTTTGGGTGATGGACAAACTTTAAATTAGTGCTTGGATAACTGGGTGGGTTTAATTTATTTACATATTTAATTTCGCTTTTAATTATGACACAAGCTTAAAAAGTGGCGAGTTGATATGGTTGATTAAACAGGATTTCCAGTACTTGGTTGATATTTGTTTATCGATTTCTATATACTGACATAATAATTAAAAGAAACTATCGTATTACTTTATAACTGCCATATACGTACATTTTATATGTGTGTGTGCATGTATATATATATTTATATCTTAATGTTTGTTTTTTTTATGTCGATTTTATAATTAAAACACAAATTTACATTAAACTGAAGGATTACTCTATAATACTCCCTGAAGAGTACCTATTTATTATTCTTTTACAAGAACAGTGTTAGGTTTAGCAAGCCGAAAACTTCGAAGTCACTATCAACAATATTCGTGTAAAAGAATTATGTGTACTATATATATATATATCGGCATGTTAATAAATCGAAAATATAATATAAATTATGTCCTTAATTATTGAAACTTAATCACTTATTTCGATGATTTCCGGTATGAAGTAACCCGTACTTTTAAAACTAAAACCTCTTCGTTGTCGTAAGACATGGTGGGAATAGCCTCTAGCTTGTTTTAAAAAAGAGGGACAAGATCACAGCAGGGTAATATAGTATGCGCAGGTAAAGTGCAGGAAGGCCACAACTAGAAATACCTTTAATTTTGACAGTACTATCAGGGTCGACCTTATACTAAACAACACAATTGTAATCATTAAAATATTTATCGTTCTAGGTACAGTTGTCTTATGAATCTATCTGAGGTATTTACACTTGTTATTTAGCCTCGGGGCAACTCTGATCTAGCAGACCTACGATAAAAGTTTCATGTAGTAATCCATATCGTCTAAGTAACAAATTTTAATGAACTGTGGTTCGAGGGAGGGAGATTTGGCTGTTGTATCTAGCGGATCGCATAGAGGCCCTGTTGTTGATCCCTGTTTAATTCTGCTCCGCGTCAACTCCAATTGAAAGAAACCTATGATCGAAGATAGCCTACATTATTTAACATGTCTTTTCATTTTTTTTTTTTTACCTTGGGGACTATGTAATATGAGTTAGGGAGTAGATTTGGTAGCTATTTCTAGCGGGTCGTGTGACTGCATAGACACGCCCTCGTTCGTTCGTCCTTGAACTTGTCATTGTTTTTGCTGTGTCGGTACAGCCCTGTCTTGATCAAGTTGACCGACCGCAGGCACACAAGCAGTTGTATAACCCCAACAAGGCAGCCTTGATCAAGAAGGCATCTATAACACGCAGCGGTTAGTTACGCTGCGGTTCCGTTATCAAATCTTTACAATTGGCAGGTTCTTGTCGTAGTAAGGCCCAAGGTCAATCCTGATTAAGTAAACTATGATAAGAGAGAAGGGTCACAACACAGAGGTGCATGTTCTCAGCTATCCTTGTTTTCCCCAAACTGAGGACTACCCCCGCTGGCTGTAGACGTCCATACGTATGGATGTTCAGGCTGGAAGATAACTACATGATTGTGAAATAAAGATTGAATGGAAACTTCAAGGTTTATTTACTTGTGGGTGTTATGTATGTATATATATATATATATTAATAAATAATATAATATAATATAATATATATATAGGCACAGGTAGTATAGTAGCTGTGTGGTAAGTAGCTTGCTTACCAACCACATGGTTCCGGGTTCATTCCCACTGTGTGGCACCTTGGGCAAGTGTCTTCTACTATAGCCTCGGGCCGACCAAAGCCTTGTGAGTAGACGGAAACTGAAAGAAGCCCGTCGTATATATGTGTATATATGTATGTGTATGTATATGTTTGTACCCCCAACATCGCTTGACAACCGATGGTTCGGCAAAAGTGACCGATAGAATAAGTACTAGGCTTCCAAAGAATAAGTCCTGATGTCGATTTGCTCGACTAAAGGCTGTGCTCCAGTATGGCCGCAGTCAAATGACTGAAACAAGTAAAAGAGTATATATAATATTTATATATATATATATATATATATATATATATATATATATATATGATAAAACGGTAAGATAACAAAAGAAAGAAAGAACCTCAATATTATGTAAATAGAGGAAATTTATCTATACATTACTCGGTAGTCAAGATAAAACTCTGAGTTTCAGATGCCGAAGTGGAAATCCACAACACCATCTCTTCGGTTATCTGGCTATTTCCGAAGAGATGGTGTTGTGGATTTCCACTTCGGCATCTGAAACTCAGAGTTTTATCTTGACTACCGAGTAATGTAACATATTGTATATATATATATATATATATATATATATATATATATATATATATATATATATATTATATATACACACACACACATGCATATGTATGTATGTATGTATGTATGTATGTATGTATGTATGTACGTGCGTTTGTATATATGTGATATGTATGGATGTATGTATATATTTTTTCTTTTACATATTTCTGTCATTTGACTGCGGCCATGCTGAGTCACCGCCTTGAAAGCTTTCAGTCGAATAAATCAACCCCCAGGATTTGTTTTTTAAGCCTAGTACTCATTCTATCGGTGTTTTTTGCCGAACCGCTATTTTACGGAGACCTAAACACCCCAGCACCAGTTGTCATGTGGTGATGGGAGGCACACACACACACACACACACGATGGGCTTCCGTCAGTTTCCGTCTGCCAAATCCTATCGCAAGGCTTCGCTCGGCCTGAGGCTATAGCAGAAGAAAACAGCTTGGATTTAGAAATCCGAGCTCTTTCCTCAGTCATTTTACACACACATACACACACACACACACACACACACATAGGAGAAGAAGAAGAAAGCAAAATCCTTTAATAGCCGAAAGGATGGGTGAGAATAAGATCAGTATCTGTGATTCCTTCCTGATTCAGTGTCATGCGTAAACTCCCGCTAATTTTCTCCACATTGACATGTCCGTCCGGGAAACAGATGATCGCACCTTAAGCAAGCGTTTGACGTTTCAATTCAAGAAAAGCCAGACACATGCGTCACATAAACATCACGCACTTAAGATAAACACGTACGTGTGCCCCCTCTCTCTCTCTCACTCTCCTCACACACATACACTTACGTACATTTTCACAGACACACACACACACCGGTACCGGAACAAGTTAAGGTGCTGTCACCGTAGAAACACTTTCTTTTATCAGCTCAACTTTCCAACAACAACAACAACAACTACTACTACTACTACTACTACTACTACATTAGTTGAAGACAACAGGTCAATGTCACACAGTTCTTGAAATCATTTTTAGTTGATGTTATTGTTGTCGGAAAGACGAGCTTAATTATACGCAAAATGTTAAACTTCACACGTGTATGTGTGCGCGCGTTTGTGTATGAGTGTGTACACGCGCACACATTTATCTGTGTCCATGTGTGTCTGTGTCATTATTCAGTTTTATTTCAAGATTTCTTGCCAATAGAGAAAGAACCCAGATTCTAACCTCGATCCAAGGCTTCTTCATTGGATATCTATCTATCTATCTATCTATCTATCTATCTATCTGTTTATCTGTCTGTCTGTCTGTCTGTCTGTCTATTTGTCTATCTACTGTCTATCTGTTTGTCTGTCTGTCTGTCTATTTGTCTATCTATCTGTCTATCTATCTATCTATCTATCTATCTATCTATCTATCTATCTATCTATCTATCTATCTATCTATCTATCTATCTATCTATCTATCTATCTATCAATCTATCTGTCTGTCTGTCTGTCTGTCTGTCTATCTATATATCTATACGTGCAGATTTGTATGTTTTGTTATATATATATATATATATCTATATATATATATATATGTATGTATATATATATATTTATTCTCATGCATAAAGTTGCATGTCTAGACATGCGCGTATATGCTTAAATGATAAAC
>NC_043007.1:35653772-35666010 GCF_006345805.1 Octopus sinensis
AACATGAATACGGTAAAGTATTGGACAGTTTTAGTTTTTGGTATCTAAAAAAGAGAAGATATCTTTGGTATCTGAAGAACAGAAGGAATCTCTGTATTGCGAGATTACCATAATTCCCTGATAGGAATCTAGTTTGAATCGTTTAACAGAGTGAACTTTGGTAAGGGTACTCATGAGCAAGGAATGATACTAAACCAAGTGGTATGATGTTGAGATGACTTATGGATAAGAGTCAACCCTTATCTTATAAGGGTTGACCTTATGGATAAGAGGAACAGGGTAGATTGTTTGCATGTAAGTAAGATGTAATGTATGAGACCTAAATTAGAACAGAGTCTGTGAGTGTTGGAGAAAATGTGAAAGAATAGTTTGCCACATTTAGTTTTAGATATTTGGTACCTAGGGAAGAACAAAAGGGGTTCTCTGTATCGTGAGATCACTATAAGTCTCTGATCTGGTTTGAGTCTTTTAACAGAATCAACTTAATTAAGGGTACTTATGATCAAGGAATGACAGACACTAAGCCAAGTGGTATGATGTTGAGATGGCTTACGGATACGAGTTGAGGGATTCATGTCTAAAGAGGAATGGGGTGGATAGTTTGTGTGTAAGATGTGATGTGTGAGGCCTGAGTTGGAAGAGAGCCTATTAATGTTAGAGGAAAGGTGGGAGAATAGCTTGGCAGGTTTAGTTGAAATTTTTGGTATCTAGGGAAGAACAGGATGTCTCTGTATTGTAAGGTCACCCTAATTCCACGGTAAGAATCTAGTTTTGAATCTTTTAACTAAGTGAACTTTTCTAAGAGTACTTATGAAATGATGCTAAACCAGGTAGTATGACATATCTATTTTTATCACCCAAATAAAAAAGAGGGAGAGAGAGAGAGTACCATTTATGTCATACACAATAGGACTACATTAGACAAATGATGACTCAGAGTCAAATTCGTACATATGTAACTATTAAACATGTCGGAGAATGTAGAACATGTATTTGTATATTTATGTGCAAGCCTGTTTAGCCTATGCATTTATGCACATACATACATATATGCTTACATACACACATATATATATACATACATATATATATATATATATATATATATATATATATATGTACGTATGTATACATGTATATTTTTTTGTTCTGTATCTAGGGAGAGTCACTATACCAATATAATTAACACACACACTGGTTCATTTCCACTCCCTTTCTTTATTATTTGCCAACTGGTTAAATATCCAATTAATTTGATTTGCCTTTGTTTGTCGAAGGTCTTTCATTGCTATTTGCATATACATATTTAAATAAAGATATACAGATATATATATATATATATATATATATCTATATATATATATATATATATAAGGCGCAGAAGTGGCTGTGGGGTAAGCAGCTTGCTTACCAACCTCACGGTTCTGGGTTCGGTCCCACTGCGTGGCACCTTGGGCAAGTGTCTTCTACTATAGCCTTGTGAGTGGATTTGGTAGACAGAAACTGAAAGAAGCCTGTTGTATATATGTATATGTGTGTGTGTTTGTGTTTGTCCCCCCAACATCGCTTGACAACCGATGGTGGTGTGTTTACGTCCCCGTAACTTAGCAGTTCGGCAAAAGACACTGAATAGAATAAGTAGTAGGCTTGCAAAGAGTAAGTCCTGGGGTCAATTTGCTCGACTAAAGGTGGTGCTCCAGCATGGCCACAGTCAAATGACTGAAACAAGTAAAAGAGAGTATATACATATATATATATATATATATATATATATATATATACCGGAGTAAACACATAAATGTGAAACAAGGTGGAAAAAAGAGTACTCAAATACCAGGGGTAGAGTGAAACTCAGAGTAACAGGTTTTGTTGAATTTCTGCTGCTTTTAAATAAAGTATATATATATATATGTATGTATGTATGTATTTATATAAAGATATATATATGTATGTATGTATGTATTTATATAAAGATATATATATATGTAGTATGTATTTATATAAAGATATATAGATATACATATATATATATATTGTTTTTTTTTGTTTTTGTTTTCCAGTTTCAGCTCTGAGCTGTGGCATGCGGGCACCGCCATTGTGGTGAAAGAGTACAGCAGGGATCACCACCCTGCCAGAGCCTCGTAGAGCTTTAGGTGTTTTCGCTCAATAAACACACACAACGCCCAGTCTGAGATCGAAAACGCTATCCTGCGACCGCGAGTCCGCTGCCCTAACCACTAGGCCATTGCGCCTGTATATATATAAATTAGATAGAAGATAGATAGATAGATAGATAGATATGTGTGTCTTTGTTGGCTGCAGTGTCCTTGCTATGGTATTGCACAGGAGTTGTAAATGGCGGTCATCATCTTTGAAAAGATGTGTGGCTGCAGGGAAAGTATATTGCTTTGCTTGAAACAGGTGACACCCATGATGTTAGGTAGAGCATCTATCTGGATGTTAAGAAAAAAAAATCTCTCTCAAACATATTCAGTTTGGATTTGCAATCAGGGAAAAGCGTGTGTTAAAGCGATGATTATGATGATGCTGATAATGAGGGTAGTGGTAGTTGTGGTGATAGCGTTGGTGGTGGTGGTGGTGAGGAGGAGAAGGAGGAGGAGGGGGAGGAGGAGGAGGAGAGGAGGAAGAGAAATGGGACATGTCAGACGCTGTATTTAGGCAAAATTCAGCCATGAATAATGCTTTAATACTAAATAACTGTGTGTGTGTGTGTGTGTGTGCAGTTGTGCATTCAATGTTTTTGTACCCCTCTGAAACAACAACATACAGTGAGTTCATTGTTAGCTCGTGTAACATACACTGACACTAACATATGTATATGTGTGTGTGTGTGTATATATATATGTTTATATATAGATGTATATATATATATATATGTGTGTGTATGTATGATTGTATGTATATATTTGTGTGTATGTATGATTGTATGTATATATTTATATATATGTATGTATGTATGATTGTATATATATATATATGTATACACACATACATATATACATACATACATACACGCACACACATTCACGCTGATACAAATTACATACACACATTCACAGATATACATATATTAGCACACACAGCTACAGAGTGACATATAAGTACACACATTCAAAGTCGCATATATTGCATTAATCTTCATGCACATGCATGTGCACCCACCCCGCACACATACGTGCATATACACACACACACACACACACACATACAGAGTCACACACGCATGCAACATTATTAATTACATGTCTCGGCTCCTAATCTAAGAAGCATGTTGGAGACTGTACTTCCTTTCTATCCATGTTGCCCTTGCTGCTTTCACTCTCCCTCTCTCTCTCTCTCCATCTCTCCACATGTGGCCATTGGGTTGTGAAGTGGTGACCGACTGCACCCAGCCTCTATTTATACCCTTCCCCCCTACTGTTCCGTTGACTGAGTCGCCCATCCCTCAAACCCCCCACACCCTAACCCTAGATTATCTGCAAATCTCCCGAGTACGTGTCGTGTCGGGGGGGATATTTTCTGAAGCATAGAAAGTGATGGAAAAACATGGCAACAACATTTCCATCCCTTCCAGTGTATTTGCAGATGCACTTGTGTGCATGTACATGCAGTTTGTTGCTTGTATATATACAGGGTGCAATGGGTAAATTGTCGACGTTTTATATATTCAATTTTACACATACCCTCTTTTCTCTTTTACTTGTTTCAGTCATTTGACTGTGGCCATGCTGGAGCACCGCCTTTAGACAAGCAAATTGACCCTGGGTCTTATTCTTTGTAAGCTTAGTACTTATTCTATTGGTGTCTTTTGTCGAACCCCTAAGTTACAGGGAACGTAAATACACCAGCATCGGTTGTCAAGCGATGTTGGGGGTACAAATACAGACACACAAACATATACATATACACATACACACATAAAATCTAAGTGTGCCTGACATGACACATTATCTAATGTATTTATTTGCATATTATATATGCCTTTCTTGCAAAAAAAAAAACTTAAAAAATAAATTTTTACATCCATTTGGCTCAGTGGTTAGAGCATCGGGCTCGCAATCATGAGGTAATGAGTTCAATTCCTGGACCGAGTTGTGTTGTGTTCTTGAGCAAGACACTTTATTTCATGTTGCTCCAGTTCACTCAGCTGTAGAAATGAGTTGCAACATCACTGGTGCTAAGCTGTATTAGCCATTGAGTTTCCCTTGGATAACATCGATGGCATGGAAAGGTGAGGTTGATATGCATGGGTGACTGCTGGTCTTCCATAAACAACCTTGTCCGGATTTGTGCCTCAGAGGGGGTTCTTTCTAGGTGCAATCCCATAGTCATTCATGACTGAAGGGGTTCTTTATGTAAAGGCTATTTATCATCATCATCATTCTTTTGATGTCCACTTTTAATGCCTGTATGAGATGGAATTTCTACAGCTTGGAATATTTTCCTATTTCCAACTTCTGCCTGCTTCCAAGTAAGGTAATATTTTTCCATACCCAGACATGTTTTCATGGAAGATTGGAAACATCATCATTGTTCGACCGTGGTCGAAACAATGTAATTTACTATGCTACACCAGACTTCATGGTCCATCATAGCATTACAGAGGTCCTGTTGCTGGATGCCTGTATCCTTGGAGATTACATCAGGGTAGGAGAGTGTGCGCCCTCTAGTATCTCAAGCAGATGGCTTCCAGAGGAGAAGAGTAGAAATTACCTCGTTTTTAGCTCTACAACAATGTCCAGCAAACTGGACTCTTCTACCTTTCACAAGAGATGATATAGGTGGTAGTTTCCCATATATTTGTACTTTGGTTGGATGACGCTTCCATGAGAAATTTTGAGCTCTCATAAGGAGGCGAGTGTAAGTTCCATCCAACCGCCTCTCAAGTTTCTTTGATAACGTCCAGATTGGAAACAAAGGACACTGCTAGCATGACAGTGATGCTCGTTTACAGTTATCACATGGTGTGAAGAGACAATAACACTCATACATAAACATATACACATATAAAGACAGGGTTTGTTTTTTTTTTTCTGTTTCCACCTACCAAATCCAATCCACTCAGAAGAAGACACTTGGTTACGGTACATCATGGGGGGTGGGATGAACCTGAAACCATGTGGTTGGGAAACAAAGTTCTTAACACCACACAGCCATGCCTAGGCCTATGTTGTTTTAATGTACTTGATTTTGGGTGATTAATTTAAGGTTGGTTATAGGCTGAACAGAAAATCAGTTTTACTTCAAGTGCTGATGTAAATAATAAGATGGTTGCATATATTTCTACCTGCTGATATAATCAGGGCTTTGGAGTCGAAACAAAAAATTTCGACTCCAACTCCTCTTTATGTAATTTAGAGATTGTGGTCTGTATATCTCATAAAGCATATGCACACTTGTACTTTGAGTTGGCCTATATGTTATAACTGGTTTATATTAACCCTTTCGTTACCATATTTATTTTGGGATGCTCTGTGTTTCTTTCAATTAATTTAAAATATAACAAAGAATTTAGTAAAATAACTTAGTTGTCATTAAGCTAGTGTTAAGAACATAAATTGTGACTAAGGTTTGGTGGTTGATTTTAATTTCGAAACTTATGAAAGCAAGACATTTGTACTACAGAGCCAGAGGCGGTTTCAGCCGGGCTAGTATCAAAAGGGTTAAAGTATAAAGATATTATGTTTTGGAGTCAGTATAGTTTTACTAACTCCAGCTCCCACTTAATTGTTTCCGACTCTGACTCCACGACTCCAATTCTGACCCTCCAACTCCAACTCCGACTCCACAGCTTTGGATATAATATAGAAGGTATTCAAAGTCATTTTCTATAAAATGTAGAATAATTTGTATTCTAAGGGAAGCTTTGAAGATTGCCTTTACGTTCTGAGTTCAAATTCTGCCTAGGTCGACCTTTCGGGGTCGATTAAATAAGTACCAGTTACGCACTGGGTCAATATAATCAATTAAATCCATTTGTCTGTCCTTATTTGTCCCCTCTGTGTTTAGCCCCTTGTGGGTAGTAAAGAAATAGGTATTTTGTCTGTCTTTACGTTCCGAGTTCAAATTTCGCCGAGGTCAACTTTGCCTTTTATCCTTTCGGGGTCAATTAAATAAGTACCAGTTACTCACTGGGGTCAATATAATCGACTTAATCTGTTTGTCTGTCCTTGTTTATCCCCTCTGTGTGTAGCCCCTTGTGGGCAGTAAAGAAATAAAAATTCTTAACAAATTATCAAAGGCAAAGAAAAATTACACCTAATAAATGGATAATTTTATTTTAATTATCGAATTACACTGATTCTTTATTAACAGAAGTTAATTAGAATATTTTGTTGTGTCCTGGGAAAGTCATTAGGCTAATAATCCTTTCTGCTGTAGACACAAGACCTGAAATTTAGGGAGGGGGAAAATTAATTACATCAAATCCTTTGCTCAGCTGGTATTTATTTTAGTGACCCCCAAGGAGGCTGAAAGGCAAAGCTGAACTTATTATTATGCCAATAACAACACACACACACAAGCAGGTTCACTTCCACTTCTTTATTGTTAGTGAATTGGTTAAATATCTAACCAGCTATTTAACCGATCGATTGTTTGTTTAATGAGCCGGTTAAACAATCGAGTGATTGTTTGTTAGTCAGAGTTCTTTCGTCATTGTTTGCGACCTTTTCGGTGACTCAGTGACTTGTCCTCTCGCTCCGAGGTCTGTTCCGAGTCTGTCTGAGAATTGGTCCTACGTCTGTGTGCATGCATGTGTGTGTGTGTGTGTGTGTGTGTGTGTGTGTGTGTGTGTGTGTGCTTAGAAGAGGATTACTTGATTCAGTGTATATTTAGTAGGATTCGTTTTCTCTCTCACACACTCACACACACACAATCACACACATAGGTGCATGTGTGCACACTCAGCATAATTCCAGATATTTTGGTAAACATTGATCAATAAAGCTTATCAGTAGTCGATATAAAATAAACAGAAATTCACTATTAAATGAAATTCACTGTAAATAATGACTTATCAAAATCATGTTATTGTGTGCATATGCATGCATGTGTGTGTGTGTGTGTGAGTGAATGAGTAATTGAGTTCTACTAATTATACTTTGAACCAATTAATCTATTGTTAATAACTTGTATTAAATACATTCACCCATACGTTTATACATGCACAGATACATATATACATATATATATGTGTGTGTGTGTGTGTGTGTGTGTGTTATGTATGTATATATATGTTTGTGTATTTATGTATATGTGTGTGTGTGTGTGTGTGTGTGTGTGTGTATGTGTAGATATGTTTAATCCATGATCATTAGTCTAACAAAATATATTTTGTTTGATTAATGATTACGAATCAAATATTTCCCCACTCTCAGACTTATCTTTGAATACTTTATTCTAAGTGTCCAGACATAGTTTCTTAATGAATTTGTTACCCACTGGAATAATAATAATAATAATAATAATAATAATAATAAATAGTGCTCATGGGAACTGCTCTATCCTATGCAAAATACTTTCTATGTAATCTCAAGTTTTAAAACAAATATAATTTTCATGCTTTTTTTTTCTAGACATTCACTAGTACAACACTAAAAAAATAGCCAAATGTATGGCACACTAGGCATAACAACAACATGAACTTCCAACCTGTTGTCTCTTGAGGTCTCTGGGAGAGACCTGGAGCCAACTTGTGCAAATATAAAGCAAAAGTCAAACATGGAATAATAATAATAATAATAATAATAATAATAATAATAATGATGATGATGATGATGATGATAATAATAATAACAACATCCTAACCACTAAGCCATGCACCTTCACACTCTGTAAGGTGGTGGTTCTTAGGGAGGGCATCCAGCCATAAAAACCCTGCCAAAACAGACAGGGAAGCCTGGTGCAGCCTTCAGCCTAGCCAGTCCCTGTTAAACTGTCCAACCCATGCCAGCAAGGAAGATGGAGTTTAAATGATGATGATGATGATGTACATACACATACTGACACATACACACACACACACAGACACACTTACATGCATGCACTTATATCTATTACTCTTTACTCTTTTACTTGTTTCAGTCATTTGACTGTGGCCATGCTGGAGCACCGCCTTTAGTCGAGCAAATCGACCCCGGGACTTATTCTTTGTAAGCCCAGTACTTATTCTATCGGTCTCTTTTGCCGAACTACTAAGTGACGGGGACATAAACACACCAGCATCGGTTGTCAAGCAATGCTAGGGGGACAAACACAGACACACAAACATACACGCACATACATATATATATACATATATACGACAGGCTTCTTTCAGTTTCCGTCTACCAAATCCACTCACAAGGCTTTGGTCGGCCCGAGGCTATAGTAGAAGACACTTGCCTAAGGTGCCACGCAGTGGAACTAAACCCAGAACCATGTGGTTGGTAAACAAGCTACTTACCACACAGCCACTCCTGCGCCTGATGATGATGATGCACATACACACACAGACACACTTACATGCATGCACTTATATCTATGTATATGTAGACATGCAAACATGCACATCATGACAAACCAGAAGCATTAAGGACAAATCACTGATGAGGTCTGAAATGGTTAAGGAAGAACACTGACAAATCAACTGGTTTTTTTGTTGTTGTTGTTGTTGTTGTTAAGCAACAAGACAGGTGAGGGTGATTAGGTGATGGTCTAGGACTTAGGGGCGGGAGACCCCAGACCTTGGAAAAAAAAAAACATGGTCGTCTTGTGGTCGAGGGCTCTTCGTTGACGCCTGACACCACTGGGAGGTGGCCCTCGAAGTCGCTGGAAATGGAGATCTCCAGGTCCAAATTCTTGAACGGCCAAATCAACTGATGGACTGATTGATCAAAGTATTAATCAAGTGAGTACTGAATTGGTTAATTAGTCAACTAGTTAACTGATAATTGTAAAATGCAAAGTATGTGTTTCTATTGACAAACTGACATTCTCAACATAAAATAAATGTGTGTGTGTGTGTTTGTGTGTGTGTGTAGACAGACAGATAGACATAGGCATTGATATTTTATCAAAGCTGATGATTCACTTGGTGTGTCTGTGTAAGAGAGAGAGGTAGATGAAAGACTGTGTTGTCTTCCTGAAAATGAATTAACTGAGATATGTGGAGTAGTAACACACACACACACACATGCGCCTGTACATGCACTCACATACATAGATATAGCATCGTTCCAAACACTTACTCAAATCTGTAACAGCAACTGAATTAAAGTTACCACATCACAATCATCACCACAACCACCACCATCACCACCACCAACAACAACAACAGCAACTGCAGTGTCTACCTCTACCACTGCCACTACCACTACATCCATAAGTCAACTTGCTCGGAAGTGGATTAGTGGATATAAACCAATTTATTTGTACATCTTGGTAATTATGTAGAATTAGGGATGTGGCCTTGAAAATGCGTTGATACAAGCTAAATTACAATCTTATCAAAACATTCACCAACACACACACACATACACACAAACACACACACATACATACATACACACACACACACATACTTGCATATTTACATGACTGTTTATAGCAATTAATTAGAAAAAAACAAATAATAAAGTTTCAAGGAAATGAAAAAAATGAAGGTGGCGTGATGTAAATGATGGGCTGTAAACTGGAACTATGCGGTGAAATGGTATTTGTTTTAAATCCAATTTTATACGACATAGAAAGGGGCTAGGGTGATAAACCTAGCTTTGATGGAGCTCTGAACCCATTCTTTTTATTAATGAATTTCTGATGTAGGCAAGGCTGGAATGTGGTCAAGAAGCCCGCTTTGCAACCACAAGGTTTTGGGTTCTGTCCCACCGTGCAGCACTACCTTGGATATGTAACTTTTATTATAGTCCTGGGTTGACCAATGCTTTGTGAAGGGAATTTAGTAGATGGAAGTCTAGAGATGTTGATGGTGAGTTCAGAATTGCTGTTGCTCCAAATGAACTAAAGGGAATTCATAGGAAACATGGAAAAGGAACCTTATGAAAAAGAGATGATAAAACAAATCTACAGATGTGTTAGTAATTTAGTACATTTAAAAAAACCTGTCCTCAAATATAGAAATACATGAAGTGACACACACACACACAAATAAATATATATATATGTATATATAATTATATACATGCACATGTTCATTGTATTTTGGAGTCAAAATGAGTGACTTCTACTTATATACATATGTACAGTATATGTATACATATGTACAGGCAGATGTTAAACGATGATGAAGGTGATGATCTATGTATGTATGTATGTATGTAATACATGCAGGAATGCATGTACAGATAGATAGATATAGTTAAACATATCTGTATAAAAGTACATCCATATATATATATATATATATACACACACACACACATACATATATACATATGTAAAACATACATACATACATATATATATATATATATATATATATATAGATTATATATATATATATTATACATGTATATATAAATCATATATATGTATGATTATCTGTATCTGTCTATATATATATATCTAGCATGGAAAGCGGACGCTAAATGATGATGATGATATATCTATATATATATATATTCTCTTTATATATATATATATGTATGTATATATGTATATACAATGCATATATATATGTACGTATGTGAGTATGCATGTATATATACACATGCGCACACACACACATATGAGTATCATACTTTAGTATAATATCACATTGATATAGTACAAAACATGACCTAAAACTAACATGTTTATCAAGATATGAGAACTGTTGAAGTCGTGTAGAGTTGTCTTTGTCAGTTGTGTTCAAAGCCACATAGTGTTCTTAATCACAATTTACAGGTTTCCATTGAAGCTGGAATCTAACACACCATCTTCTGTAGTTTGCATGCTGAATGCTATTACAAAATGCTGTTTTGTGTGTAAGTGAGTGAGAATATATATATATATATATATATCTATATATATATAGATATATAGATATGTATATGCATATATATCTATATATATATGGCTGCCGTGCTGATGGCTTCATAAAAAGCACCATCTGAACAAGGCCAATGACAGTACCTATTTCTTTATTACCCACAAGGGGCTAAACATAGAGGGGACAAACAAGGACAGACAGAGGTATTAAGTCGATTACATCAATCCCAGTGCGTAACTGGTCCTTAACTTATCGACCCTGAAAGGATGAAAGGCAAAGTCGACCTTGGCGGAATTTGAACTCAGAACATAACGACGGACCGGTGCACTAACGTTTCTCCCCTGACTGGCACCTATGCAGGTGGCATGTAAAAAGCACTATCTGAATGTGATTGATGCCAGGCTTGCCCAAATGGCTCCTATGCCGATGTCATGCAAAAGGCACCAACTGTACTCTCAGAGTGGTTGGCATTTGGAAGGGTATCAAGCTGTAGAAACATTACCAGATCAGATTGGAGCCTGGTTCAGCCAATGTCTCTCCAGACCTCAGTCAGCATAGAAAACAGATGTTAAATAATGATGATGATATATGGTGTATATGATATATATATATATATATATATATAATATATATATATATGTGTGTGGGTGTGTGTATGTGTGTTTATATGTATATGTATATATATATATATATATATATATTATATGTATATGTAATATATATATATGTAGTGTATATATGTATATGTATATATTATATATGTATTTGTATATATGTATATGTATATATATATATGTTTGTATATATGATATGTATATATATATATGTATTGTATATATGTATATGTATATATATATATGTATTTGTATATATGTATATGTATATATATATATGTATTTGTATATATGTATATGTGTGTATGTATGTGTATATATATATATATATATATAAATATATATATATACCCTAATTTATATATATATATGATGCTTGTCAAGCGGTATATGAGTTTGAGCAACACTGGTAAATTATTTTCTCTTAAGTGGTTTAAATACAATGACCATCAGCAATTCCCATGCTGATATTTTAATAGTGACAAGCATAAGACTCTTGCCCACAATCCTGAAACAAGCAGAATCAAGGCCTCCAGTTTTGCGGAGAGGCAGGTGTTATTTCAGTATTTCCTTCTAGAGAGATGACTAAATAAAGTTTAGGGATTTCTCACTCCCAGCAGGAGTTCATCAACTC
>NC_043007.1:35666110-35738610 GCF_006345805.1 Octopus sinensis
AAGTACCAGTTACACACTGGGGTCGATATAATCGACTTAATCTGTATGTCTGTCCTTGTTTGTCCATATCTATGTTTGGTCCCTTGTAGGTTGTAAAGAAATAAGTATTTCATCTGTCGTTACATTCTGAGTTCAAATTCCGCCAAGGTCGACTTTGCCTTTCATCCTTTTGGGGACGATTAAATAAGTACCAATTACACACTGGGGTCGATATAATCGACTTAATCCATTTGTCTGTCCTTGTTTGTCCTCTCTGTGTGTAGCCCCTTGTGGGTAGTAAAGAAATAGGTATTTTGTCTGCCGTTACGTTCTGAGTTCAAATTCCACCGAGGTCGACTTTGCCTTTCATCCTTTCGGGGTCGATTAAATAAGTACCAGTTACACACTGGGGTCAATATAATCGACTTAATCCGTTTGTCTGTCCTTGTTTGTCCTCTCTGTGTTTAGCTCCTTGTGGGTAGTAAGGAAAGATATTTTGTCTGCCATTACGTTCTGAGTTCAAATTCCACCGAGGTCGACTTTGCCTTTCATCCTTTCGGGGTTGATTAAATAAGTACCAGTTACGCACTGGAGTCGATATAATCAACTGAATCCGTTTGTCTGTCCTTGTTTGTCCTCTCTGTGTTTAGCCCCTTGTGGGTAGTAAAGAAATAGGTATTTCTTCTTCTGAGTCCTTAATGTTCTGAATTTGACTTTGCCTTTCATCCTTTCAGGGTTGATAAAGTAAGTACCATTTCGAGCACTGAGGTGGATGTAACCAACTCCCCTTTCTTTCAAAAACTGCTGGCCTTGTACCAAAAATAGAAAGAATTATTATTGTTCTTAACCCTTTCGTTACCGTATTTATTTTGAGATGCTCTGTGTTCCTTTCAGTTACTTTATATATAACAAAGAATTTAAAATAACTTAGTTATCATTAAGCTAGTGTTAGAAACATAAATTGTGAAAGGTTTGGTGAAAGATTTTAATTTGAAACTTAGGAAAACAAGATATTTATACTCAGAGCCAGAGCTGCTTTCAGCCGGGCTGGTAACTAAAGGGTTAAAGTAATAAACTGACAGGATTGTTAGCACACTGGAGGAAATGCCTAGTTGCATTTCTTTTGGCTCATAATGTTCTGAGTTCAAATTCTGCTATGATCAACTTTGCATTTCATCCTTTTGTGGTCAGTAAAGTAAGTACCAGTCAAACACACAGGGGTTAATGTAATTGACTAGTCTCATCCTCCAAAATTTCAGCCCTTGTGCCTGTTATAGAAAGAATTACAATTAGTGTTGTTACTATTCTTCTTCTTGTTTGTTTTCACTGTTATGTTTTTGTCACCAATTTTGACCCTCTGCAAAATCCCAAATTTTATTTAATTTGCTTTGTGGGAGCAACTGTTTTATCGAAGGAGTATCTTGTCTGGAATTGCTCGAAATACAGATTAGAAAAACAGCCACCAACTGATGAAGGGTTGTTCTTTGTGTTATTTGCCTTGTTTTCCATTTGTTTCTTTCGCTGTTCACAAAAAATGTTCATATTCCATGTCTTCATACTTCGTATTTTTTGTTGTTTAAGTATTTTAATGTCCTGTGCCCACAGATGCATATATATATATACGTATACATGTAAGTATGTATGTATACATATGTATATATATATTATAATAATTATATATATATATTGTTTGTTCCTTCTCGAGCCATGCCTGGCTCATAAGGGCTGGTTTCCTGGTTTCCTTGGCGTATAGGTTCCCCACCTGGACGGGACGCCAGTTCATTGCAGGTGAGCTGCAAGATGCAGGAGGAAAGAGTGAGAGAAAGTTGTGGCAAAAGAGTCAGCAGAAGTACACCATTACTTTCTACCGGAGCCGCTTGGAGCTTAGGTGTTTTGCTCATAAATACACATATCGCCCGGTCTGAGATTCGAACCTGCGATCCCTCGACTGCGAGTCCGCTGCTCTAACCATTAGGCCATGTGCCTCCACACACACATATATATAGTCAATTCAAATAAATGGATAGAAAACGGAAAAAGGAAAAACAGTGAATGTGAGGACATGTACAGGAAGTATATTAACTTGATATCAATGTATATATATATATATATATGTATATATATTGTTAAATTTGGGGTCGATAAAATAAGTACCAGTTGAGTAATTGACCTAGCCCTCACCTGAAATTTATGGCCTTGTGCTAAAATTCGAAACTGATACTAACCCCATCCTCCAGTCCATGCTCTCTTTCGTATAACAAAAGAAGTACTTCATCAAGTGAGAGATAAATAATGGCCTAGTGGTTAAGGTGATGCACTGCTCATGATTGCAAGATTGCGGTTTCAATCCCCAGACTGGGCAGTTTGTTGTGTTCACGAGCAGATCACTTCATTTCATGTTGCTTTGCTATCACTTTAACATCAGACATGTGGCACACCATGTACTCGTAAGGGGAATATCATTATTAACAAACTACCTCCACCACAACTACCTTCAATACACTACTACCATCATCAGCACCACCACCACGGCGCCAACACACCACTACCACAGTCACCACCACTACCCTTGTCTCTGCCACTAACACCACTATCATCACTGCCATGGCATCAACAACAGCAATGATGACCCACAACACCCCACCCAAACCCCGCGACCACCACCATCACCATCTACAAACTACAGCCACTGCCATCACTACCACTGGTGCCATCCAGTAATTATGATGATATTTTGGGTTAATTGCTACAGGTCTAATGGCATGTATAAACTACTATTCAAAGTCCCCCATTACAAATTCTCTTTCCTCTCTCTTTCTTTCTCTCACTCTCTCTCTCTCTTTCTCTCTCTCCACCCTTTTCTACCCTCCCACCTTCTCAGACACTTTTTTTCCATCCTACTCTATTAGTTTACATTTCTTTCTATCACTATCTTTCCATTCTTTTTTCAGATACATATAATATATACATACATTCACACACACACACACACACACACATAACACTCTTACATACATTCACACAGATATACATATATGTTTGTTTGTATGTGTGTGTGTGTCTATATATATGTATATAAAATTTTGACTCAGCTCCATATACATGAGTGTGTGTGTGTGTTTAATGTTAAATTGTTTTTATATACAATTTAACAAGAAAAAGCTAACTTTACTATAACACTCACTTTTATATATATGAGATGTACGTATGTACAAATATGCACCTATATGTATGAATACACACACACACATTTCATATTTGGGTGTGCAAATAAAAGGAAAAAACATTATATTGTGCAGAGCTTTTATTTTAAATATAAATTATATATATACACATATACTTAACCATATCAAAGGGAAATGGAAATTAATTAAAATTTTCATTTCCAGTGGCCTAATGTGTAAAAATTTAGTCCAAAGACTATGCATTAGTCATAAAATACAGTGTACATTTAAACACATTAGGAATCCACTTGTGGGATTCAACATGCTAGAAAGAACAGCTAGGTTCCATAACCACAAAATTAGAGATAAAATTCGACAGGAGTGAAGTTTTTATTTTTTCATTTCGTTCCTGTCGAATTTGATATACACATATACATATATAATGCTTACATACATGCATTCATGTGTGTGTGTGTGTGTGTGTGTGTGTGTGTGTGTGTGTGTGTGTGTGTGTGTGTGTTGTGTGTGTCCAAGTGAGCTCAACGAGATGATGATCATGTATATATGTTAACAATTGTGTATCAGCTTGTAGTTTCACACACTGAAAATTATATGTGATCACTCTGACAATTTCCTGAATAGAGGCTAGGTTTCTGGTGTAGGTATACCTACTGAACTTGATTATTGTTGGCCAAAACCAGTCATGTGATGGTAGCTGTTGCAGATAAGATGGAAAAAAAAAAAGATTGAAAAACTACTGTAATCTAAGGTGGAGTAGCCAGTCCTTGCATATGGCCATTAAAACAAGGGAAATTACTCAGTGTTGCTCATATCATCCGATTTTGACTAGTTTATTTTGCATAAGCTGGAAATTTTCTAGGAAGAAGTTTTACAATGACAGCCGTTAAATAATACTTAGACTTATTACTTAAATAGTTTTATAATGACACCAGTTAATAATACTTAGACTTAATACTTAAACGAACAAACTCTCATATTGAGAGCTATCAATGGCTGCTTAAACATCTTGAGATTCTCCTTTAGGCAAAATATACAACTTCATGAAGCATGAAAATATGAAGTTGCTTTACTGACAATGTTCCATGTTATTGAAGATGTTCAAGTCCCTGGTCCTTAAGTTCTCAAATCAGCTGGGACAGGGGAGTGGAATTTTCCCTTTTCCTTGACTTAAAAGAGTTGAATGTTGATGAGAGTGATGTTTGAAAGTATTCACAGTAAGTCCCATGCAATTTTTTTATGACATTCCAGGGGTGTTATGAATTTTTGCTATGACTTCTTTGAAAAGACAGAGTGCTCTGAGTGGGTAGGCATATAGATTTCACACTTGCAAGTTAATTGTTGTGGTAGCATCAGTATAAGTACATGTTTATGATTGTAGCACATTATCTGGAGGATTGATATTCTCTAAGCAAGAATAGCTCACTTTTACATTAAGTGCATTGAAAAGTCTTAAGAAGTGTTGCCTAGTTAGGATTCAGAAATTCATAGCTATGATCATGTCATGGAATGGATTAATTTGGATTATGTCCCTCTTTTTTCTCAGGCATGGAATCAGTAGGCTATTGTCTATGTAAATTAACTTCTCATTAAAACTACTTCTAAGCACCACCTTGTTATGTAGGGGGTGGTCTTGTTGATGAGGTCACACTTTGAGAATATATAGACGTTATCCAAAATTTCGAATTTTTACAAGCTTTATTTTGCCAACTTAAAAAATAATATTAAATAATTTATAATAAATAATTATTTCAAATTTTTGCCACAAGGGCTGCTTGGGGGAGGTGGGGATGAGTTGATTACATCGCCCTCAGTGTTTAACTGGTACTTATTTCATCGACCCCAAAAGGTTGAAAAGCAAAATGGACTTTGGCGGAATTTGAACTCAGAATGTAATGACGGGCAAAATGCTTATTTCTTTACTACCCACAAGGGGCTAAACACAGAGAGGACAAACAAGGACAGACAAACGGATTAAGTAGATTATATCGACCCCCAGTGTGTAATTGGTATTTATTTAATCGACCCTGAAAGGATGAAAGGCAAAGTCGACCTCGGCGGAATTTGAACTCAGAACGTAGCAGCAGACGAAATACCGCTAAGCATTTCGCCTGGCATGCTAACAATTCTGCCAGCTGGCCACCTTAATATATAATAAATAATCCTTTCTATTATAGGCACAAGGCCTGAAATTTGGGGAGAGAGGTTAAGTTGATTACATCGACCCCAGTACTCAACTGGTACTTAATTTATTGAACTCAAAAGGATGAAAGGCAAAGTCAACCTTGGTGGAATTTGAACTCAGAACATAGCGATGGGTGAAATATCACTAAGCATTTCATCCAGTGTGCTAACGATTCTGCCAGCTCACTGCTTTAATATATGATAAATAATATAAAGCAACAATGTGCTTAATTAGTTGTTTTTTTTAATCATTTTCATACTCCAGTTATTTCCCTTCTCTCTGTCTCTCTCTTTTCATCTGAATTCAGGCAATAATGAGAACCACCACATCATTGTTAAATCTGTTAGAAATAACATTGTTTTTCAAAGGAAAAAAATACATATAAAAAAACCAGCTAAATACCTTTCAACAACACCTTGATTATGTATATAACATGTATTTCATCTTTTTATTATGCTATATATTCTTGGCCAAAATATACTAAGTACTTTCTGCATGTTAATTTGTCCCCATTTTGTGGACAACAAGGAGGAATAGTCTACACTGCTGTGGTAAAATTATAGCCAAAATGTGTCCATAGTTATCCAACATTTCTGAAACAACCATCAAATTCACCAGTTTTGCTAAGTATATTAATTAATTCAACTATGAATTAATTTTTAGTATCCTGAAATTACCTCCCCTCCCTCATTTGGAGTTGCTAACAATTAACTAGGTGTGTTTTCTTTCTCTATCAGCAACAGAAATTTCAATAAAATTCAGTATTTATTATGTATGCTTACATACTTATAAATGCACTTTTGCACGATGCTGTAAGAATGATTTTGAGTAATTGTTAACCAAATTAATAACCATAAAATCCTAACCATAGGCGTAGGAGTGGCTGTGTGGTAAGTAGCTTGCTTACCAACCACATGGTTCCGGGTTCAGTCCCACTGCGTGACACCTTGGGCAAGTGTCTTCTGCTATAGCCTCGAGCCGACCAAAGTCTTGTGAGTGGATTTCATAGGCGGAAACTGAAAGAAGCCCATCGTATACATGTATATATATATGTGTGTGTGTGTGTGTGTTTGTGTGTCTGTGTTTGTCCCCCAACATTGCTTGACAACCAATGCTGGTGTGTTTACGTCCCTGGAACTTAATGGCTCGGCAAAAGAGACCGATAGAATAAGTACTAGGCTTACAAAGAATAAGTCCTGGGGTTGATTTGCTCGACTAAAGGCAGTGCTCCAGCATGGCCACAGTCAAATGGCTGAAACAAGTAAAAGAGTAAAAGAGAGTATAATTTACCTTATGGTACGGATGAATTAACTGTAACTTCCCCCATTCTTAAAAACACAAAGTATCTATTTAATTTGCTCTGTCAGTGTATGCATGCCAAACCACATGTATGTATGCTTATATCTTTGTGTAAGTTTGTACAACCAAGAGTACAAGCACCATACAATCTAAGTGAGGGCGTTTAAATATCCATATCTGCTAACAGTTATACTTAATACTTTTTCCGCTGTATTGTATATTTGTCACGTTTTTGCATCTAATTTTTATTGATCTTCTATGATAATGAAGCTGTGTCCCTTAATTTGTTGCTTTTGTATACATGTGCAGAGATGAAAACTTGCAGAATAGATGTTTTCTTAATGAGATACATCTTGTAATCACCTGAAGAGACACATCTACACTGACAGATACTCCAAAACCAGTATCCTACCTGTGAGGAATCAATGCTAGATAGGTCGAAACAACTGTAGTGATCAATCGACATTCTTATATCTTCCATTTTCTTTCTCTCTCATTAATCAAACACCTAATGAACACTGTGACAGTGAACATGCTTTAGCAGTAAGCTACCAGGTGTATAACTATACAATTTATTAACTAATAATATATATATATTTATACATACATATATATATATACATATATATATATATATCTTACATACATAATATACATAGGTACACAAACACACACTATATTAGTTCTCTTTTTATAACCCTAGGTCGGATGTGAGGAAATAGGCAAGAACATTTACAAAATTTCAGATGATCCTATATCTTAAGATTTCGTGCTCTTAAGCGTATAAGCACTGGTACTCCAGAGCCCTTAATTATAATTATATTTTATAATTATATACTTAAAATATATATATATATACCTGTGTGTTTGTGTTCTTCCCTTAGTGCTAAGTATTAGACTTAAAAACCTTTTAAGACACACATATATACTAAACAAAATGTAATATGCATTTACGACAAGGTATCAGAATCACAGTTCAGTGGAAGCCATACAATTATTCTTGTTCCAATTCTCTCATCTATTCCTTCAGCTATTCTTCCATTCATATACTCCTAATACTGTGAAATCCATAGCTAGGTCTGGAAGGAATGCTTAACTCTTGAAACAGGTCTGAGATATCATTAGGGTGTGGCAGGCTGGGTAGGATTTAGGGGCAGGGAAGAAATATTCAAGTTGACCTAATTTGGGAAACACTGCAAGCAATATCACTGTTTAAATGGTATTCACCAGGGAATTCCTGTGTATCTTATTAAAGCAGAATCATAGAACAGACATCTATTTATAGTGATTGTTAGTAATTTTTTTGAGGTTGTCTAGTTGTTAGGGTCATTAAGTTGAGATAGTAAGATACTGTAAATCCTCGAGTATAATCTGCATTTTTTCCCCAAAATTTATAGGTCAAAATCCCTAGTGCGTACTATATACAAGGTTAAAAATGAAAATTATTTTCTAAGCAATGTCCAAGTCTCTATTTGCTGTCCAGCAATGTTTATTCAGAAGCATTTTGTGATGTCGAGCATGAAAATACCTTAAGCTAAGCCTGAAAGCAATGAAGTCATAAAAGAATCATCCATAACTTGCAATAAGTAACATTTATTAAACGTTATTACTGTTATTTCTTTATTTTCTGCAAACAAAATGCACAAAAAGCTACACGTTCGCATTATGTTATATATACAATAATAATAATAAAGGACGTTACCGTATACATTTTTACAAACCAAGGACGTTATATAGACCTCCTTGACTCAAGTTAGAGAATGGGTGCATATTATACACAAGGTTTAGGCTTTTCAGAGGTACAGGCCCTAAAAATCCCCTGCATATTATACTCAAGGGCGGACTATACTCAAGGATTTATGGTATAGATCAACCATTGAAGTCTTCTAGAATCATTGTGGTAAGAAGCTTGCTTCCCAACCACATGGTTCTGGGTTCAGTTCCACTGTGTGGTACCTCGGACATGGATGGTTTGAGTGAAGTCTGGTAACCCGGGAGTGCTGAATCAGGTTCCAATCTGATTTGGCAAGGTTTCTATGGCTGAATGCCCTTCCTAATGCCAACCACTCCAAGAGTGTTGTGGGTGTTTTTTTACATGCCACTGGCACAGGTGCCAATAACCTGACACCAGCATCAGCCAGGACTATGGTCTCACTTGGCTTGACAGGTCTACACCAGTTCGATATATCGCCAAAGGTCTTGGTCACCTGTCACTGTCTCAATGAGGCCTAACGCTTGAAGTGCTTTTTACGTGCTACCAGCACAGGTCCTGGTCAGACAGCACTGGCATTGCCCACGACTATGATTTCACTCGGTTTGACACATCTTCACAAGCATAGCATATCATCCAACAATTGAAGGGTGCTTCAATGGGCCAGCTACATGATACTGTCATTGGCCATGACTACAATCTCACTTGGCTTGATGGGTCTTCACAAGCACATCATATCTCCAAAGGTCTCAGTCATTGCCTCTGTAAGGCAATCTACCTCAATAAACTCTGCCTGCCTGATAATTAATGATGACAATGATGCTGCTGTTGTTCTTGTTGTTGTTGTTGTTTAGCAACTACCGGCTGGATAGTTGGTCAGTGCTGCTCCGCAATCACCACCTGCCTCTCCGCCATCCTCAGCCATCTCTTCCTTAGGATGTGCAGATGGTGGGAGGAACAGGCAAAGTTGGGTTGGCGGCTCCTGAAAACTTGACCCGGGAAGGGGGGGGGCTGGAGCCATCACGTCCTGGGTTGTTGAAAAATTTTTTTTTTATGCTGAAGATGGTGGTGGTGGTGGTGGTGGAGGTGTTGGTGGTGGTGGTGGTGGTGGTGGTGGTGGAGGTGTTGGTGGTGGTGGTGGTGGTGGTGGTGGTGGTGGTGTTATTTGTCATGATCTACATCCTGCGTATTTCAGTTTCCCAGTTCATTGTCCTTTCCTTCTTCTCTATGATGTTTTTGTTTAGTTTGGCAGAGATTATTGGGATGTCTGTCTGTCTGTTTGTCAGAGTACAGAATATTTTCGTCACAGTCCTTGTTATAATTATATACGGGGTAGATAGTTAGCCTTGATCTTCTAATCAGTCTGTGCAGACATACCCTAGATAATTACAGCCATGTCATTGTCCTTCACCTCGTTTGTTATATTCGCTTACATCACTTCCTAAGCGTCAGCAAATTGCTTGGATGACGAGCTTGTCATTTCATTCCGCCATCATCATCATACAACATCCACTTTTCTACACGTGCATGGGTTAGGTCAGTGGTTCTCAGCCAGGGTCTGTATGGCCCCTGAGAGTCCACAGAAGATTTTTGGGAGTTCACATTACGAAATGGTAAATTGGGTGTTCACAATAGTATTTTAAGGGCCCCTGAAAAAATTTTGTTTCTGATGTATCTATTGGTATGTATTGCAAGAAACAACTAGGTTTGTTTCTCTTATACAATTTACGTAGTTCAACCAACACAAGTTAATGTGTGAAAAACAAAATTAATTTTCAAAGAACTTTCTATAAAGGTGTGGCTGTGTGAGGTAAGTAGCTTGCTTACCAGCCACATGGTTCCGGGTTCAGTCCCATTGTGTAGTACTGTGAGCAAGTGTCTTCTACTATAGCCTTGTGAGTGGATTTGGTAGACAGAAACTGAAAGACACCTGTATATATATATATATATATATATATATATATATATATATATATAGCAGCATTTCATCCATCCTTACTTAGTGAGTTCAAATTCCACCAAGGTCAACTTTGCCTTTCATCCTTTCAGAGTTGATGAAATAAGTATCGGTTGAGTACATATTTCTTTATTACCCACAAGGGGCTAAACATGGAGGAGACAAAGACAGACAAATGGATTAAGTCAATTGCATCAACCCCAGTGTGTAACTGGTACTTAATTTATCACCCCTGAAAGGATGAAAGGCAAAGTCGACCTCAGTGGAATTTGAACTCAGAACGCAGCGGCAGACAAAATACCACAAAGCATTTCACCCGGCGTGCTAACGTTTCTGCCAGCTCACCGCCTGAATATCAGTTGTGTACTGGGGTTAATACAGACAACTTATCTCCTTCCCTGGAACTGCTGGCCTTGTGCCAAAATTGGAAACCATTATTAAGGCACTGGTTATTTTTATCTTTTAGTCAAGAGAGAAAGGTAATTCTCATAACAGTCTCCAAGACTGGTTGAATAAAGGGGAAAAAAAAGCTTCTTTTTATTGGGGGCCTAGCCTGAATGCTTGAAACAGAGTGGTTTCTGTTGAAGACAACTGGCCATATCCAACCCAATATTCAAGCTGCTCTATGTTAAAACCAGCCAGATCCAGCCTCTCACACCTACCATATAATGTCCTATAAAAACAAACACATCGTCGAGATCTTGAAGCTATGTGATAATGCATAATTGAGAAATTAGTGTTATTAGGGTGATAGATTGGTTAGTGTTGGATAAAAGGGTTTGCAGTATTTTAATTATGGCCATTTAGGTTCTGAGTTCAAATCCTACTGAGATCAACAATAAAACTTTTGTTGTTTTTCTTGACTTGTTTTTGTTGCTCTACCATTACTGTTATAGCCTTGTCACTTTCACACCACCTATGAATCAATTGCCACTACCACCACCACCAACACCACCACTACTACCACCACCACCACCACCACCACCACCATCATTGCCATAGTTGCCACTGCCGCCACCGCCACCGCTGCCACCACCACCACCACCACCACTACTACTACCACCACCACCACCACCACTACTACTACTACCACCACCACCACCACCACCATCATTTCCGTAGTTGCCACTGCCACCACCACCATCGCCACCACTACCGCCACCACCACCACCACCACCACCACCACCACGACTACCACTGCGACAACCAGCAGCTTCACCACCAGTGCAATGACCACTACCCCTACAACCATCAACGCCAATACTACTAGTCCCTTTCAACAATGTCCAGCACCACAACTGCTACCAGTGAAAACACTACCATTGCCATTGTCAAAACCACCATCATCCACCTCTACTTCTATCAATAACGTTGCTTGTACCACAAACCCATTCACACCACCATCAGTACTACCACCACCATCACCACCACTACCAACAACACCCTGACTAGTAGCAACATACCATCATTGCTACCAGCTCCATTGAGACCTCCTTGTATTTTTCCCAGGGTAGATGAAACAGTACCAATCAAGTACTGGGGGTTGATTTAATTAATTGTTCTCTCCTCTCATTTTCTGCAAATCTGACATTGTGCTTGGGCTTACATTAGAAATTATTATCATCATCATCATCATCATCATCATTATTGTTCTTATTATCATCATTATCGTCATCATCATTATGTAAATGTAATTATTCCTTCGAGACATTTCTTTAATTGCGATTAAAATTCTCAGTGGAGAAAACAAACAAACAAAAAATATGTATTATTAATTTTTTTATCTTGTATTTTGTATTTTACTGATGAAAAATGTCAACTGTCAATACACTGATATATATATGTAATATATATATATATATATATATATATATATATATATATATAATATTTATATATGTATGTGTGTGTATATATATATATATGTACATGTACATACATCTATATGTATATATATATATGTGTGTGTGTGTGTGTGTGTGTGTGTGTATGTACATACTTACATCTATATGTATATATATATATGCATATATGGGTACAGGACATCACAAAACGTAAACAACATGAAATACAATAACGACGTATGTATGTATGTATGTAGGTAGGTAGGTAGGTAGAAGGGCCATAACTCCCATGACAATTCATATATTTTTGCTGTTGATGAAATTTTAACCATTAGATATTGAACACAAATGAAGTAATATTTATACAATTTCATCTTCTTCCAAGTTAGAAAGACCCCTTCATGGGGACTTAATACCCACAATTTATCTCATTTTACCTAAGCAAAGATGAATACAGTTGTACTGTTGGAAGCTGTAGGGTCACCCAAGCATAAAAATGGGCATTATTTGTAATTCAATGGTACAACAGTGTAAGAGTTTGCTGTGAGGTAATCTTAATAATCAAATTCTGTCTTGCTATTTATTTTTTAATAATTGTTGTCAATTCTCATAATATGTTATTTGGTACAGAAGGAACATAGAAGGCAACAGTACCCTGAATGAGACTGCACAGAAGTAGAAGATCGAAAGATAATATCTAGGTCTTTGAACTAGTAAGTTCTGAGAATCCAACAGCTCATCCTGTAAACTACATCAACTTTTTTTTTTATGGATATTCTCAGATTACTTCCTAGTGTTTGACACTGTAAACCTATGAGAGGTCCTTCAGAGGAAACAGAATATTGATATTTAAGCACATCCTATATTCCAAAGTGGATGAGCTCAACTTTATCAACAATTTATTTGGTCACCTTTGCTGAAACTTAGAGTCTGTTGTGAAAACTTTTATGACACTTGTTATGTTGTTGATGTAATCAGTAAAGAGGTGTGGTCCCAAGAGAGCCCTTTGAGGTCAGTACTACTTAATAGGAAATTCTAAATCTAGGGCAACAATTTTCTATGAATTTCTATGTTAGGTATTTTTTCTGAGAAGAATGCTTCAACTTGTTGGAGTTCCCGTTTATGAATTCTGTTTTTGAGCCATTTCTCAAAATTGAAGATTTTGTCAAAGTGGTGTAGAAATTATGTGAACCCCTGTGATTCCATACCATACACCTGATTGGCACTAAGATATGAAGTTTCTGTTTGAAAGTGGTCCAAATTAAAACCTTATTTTTTAAATTAATCGAACCAAAAGCAATGTATTTCAAGGAAAATACGATTGTAAAAGATAATATCTAGGTCTTCGAACTGGCAAGTTCTGAGAATCCAACAGCTCATCCTGTAAACGACATCAACTTTATTTTTGATGGAGACTCTCAGATTACTTCTAAGTGTTTGACACTGTAAATCTATGAGAGGTCCTTCAGAGGAAACAGAATATTGATATTTAAGTACATCCTACATTCCAAAGCCGCCACCACACCTAAAACCCATGCTCACTGGAGTTTTGGAGGTAGATGCCCTTCAAGAAAGCATTAATCTTGATCTCATCACTCTCTTTCAGATACTTTAAAGTTATAAGAGGTAAATGAAATCTGTTGATAGTTTACTACAAGCAACCTATATTTTCCATTTTTTACAAATTAGGATGACAGACTAGGATAGAAAATATAATTGTATATAAAGTAACAGTAAACTAACTGTAGCTTACGAGCCACAGGGGTTCTTCAAGCTACTGTGTACTGTTCCCAAGGTAATATTAGATTTCAGCTCTAGTTTTCCAACAACACTACACCCTAGAGATGCAGGAATGAAGGAAACAAAAATATATACTACATACCACATATGTATGTGTGTACACATCTGAGTGTGTGTGTGTGTGTGTGTGTGTGTGTATATATATATGTGTGTGTGTGTGTGATGATGATGATGATATATATATATATATATTAAAAATTATAAATAATACATATAACTCTGTATGTAGTTACCTAACTATATACACGTATGTTTGTGAGTATACTGTTAGGTAGTTATATACAGAATAATACTCTTTTTTTTTTTACTCTTTTTACTTGTTTCAGTCATTTGACTGCGGCCATGTTGGAGCACCACCTTTAGTTGAGCAAATCAACCCCAGAACTTATTCTTTGTAAGCCTAGTACTTATTCTATTGGTCTCTTTGCCAAACCGCTAAGTTACGGGGATGTAAATACTCCAGCATCGGTTGTCAAGCAATGTTGTGGAGGACAAACACACACACAAACACACACACATATATATACATATACATATATACGACAGGCTTCTTTTCAGTTTCCGTCTACCAAATCCACTCACAAGGCTTTGGTCGACCCGAAGCTATAGTAGAAGACACTTGCCCAAGTTGCCACGCAGTGAGACTGAACCCGGAACTATGTGGTTGGTAAGCAAGCTACTTACCACACAACCACTCCTGCGCCTACAAGCTACTCCTGTGCTTATAAATATATAAGGAACATTAATACTCATGAGGGATAATAGTGGCCACAATCCTAAAACCATAAAGGCAAAATTCATAGATCTATATTAGAATTATATATAACAAGGGTGCTATAAAGCGCCAGCTTTACTAAAAATAGGAGTCAAAAATACTCCGAAGACACAAAAATTAACACTAGATTTTCACAGGTATAATTGGAAAAAAAGACTAAGTGAATAAGGATTGCACCTTAACTCTACAGAATTGCCAGAAGGAATGTCAGTTAACCTGGTATCATGATTTCGAATTTAACACCAAAAACCAAACTCGGTACACATAGCAACATTACGTCACAATTACTTTACCTCAACCAGTCCAGCTCTCACATGCTTCCTAGAGATATTGAAAGCCAACAGGTACCCTATATTCATTGTAAATTGGCTTAAGTACCTAAGATGACAAACACGCCGAACACACAGAAAACCCAGCAACACATGCTTCCTTAAAATACCCCATTTTAGCGAGAGGATAACTACAGCCATCCAAAAAGCCATAAAAAGAGAAGGATTAGACATACAACTAACCCACTCCGGCCCCTCTCTGAGAAAATACCTGGCAAAGAAACAAGCAATGGACAGCAATCAATGCACACTAGCTAACTGCTCCATCCGGGACACAGTTTTATGCCAATGGGTAAATGTTGTGTATAGAATACAATGTAACATATGCAACAAGTTCTATATGGGTAGCATAACAAGATCGTTATGCATTCACATCAAAGAACATCTGAATATGAGAGCCTTCTCCTTCAGAGGACATCCAAACAGATGCCGGAACACCAACAAAAGTATAACAGTCACAATTGAGGCTAATGAAAGAAATTTGGGTAATCTAAGAATTAAGGAAGCTATCCTCATAGACAGACTAGGGCCCTAAATTAACAAAAGGCTGGGGGGTTGGCAATATAATTATTTAGCTACATCTGGATGCATGTAGGTTCATTTTTGATTGCATCCTTGTGTATTATTGAAAAAAAAACAGAAACTACATGTATAATACATAACTTAGAAGCAGCGCTGCAGATATGCCAGCACACATGAGCTTCAGACACGGCCGCCCTCATACACTTCTCATGAGGAATTCTGGAAGGAGTTTCATGAGACCACTGCAGAGACACATCCAGAAAAAAAAATTTCAGTAACCATTGGAAAACCGATTACAGCAGTGACTCGATCAATTCCTAGTGATTTCTGAAGAAGGAATTTTTCTAGTCCGAAATATTATTATGTCAGGCTTTGGATAATTAAATTATAACAGTTATTTATAGTCCACTCTGCATTGTTTTTGCCATTCAAGACACGTTATATTTTACAAACAATACACAGTGCTTCAAGCGAACAGCAATACTCTCTCCTATACATACATTACATATATATATATATATATATATATATTATATATATGATGGTTACTTCATCTTGAGAGATGATAGCCGTCCCATCAACATGCACACCACACCCCATCACATCATATAATCACTCAGTTGATGAGCAATATATATATATATATATATATATATATATATATATACACACATATATATACACACACACACACACACATATATTTATGTATATGTATGCATACACACACACTCACACACACACATATATATATATATATATATTTATATGCAGACAGATAGATAGATACTGACAACTAGAAATTTTACCAGCTTTATAATGTCCTGGAAAAGGAAATACTAAATGTGTATGTTCTGTGCTCCCTTTTTTTCACTCTGATTTATATTCTAGCCTTTCGAACCCACCTAAACACTTTAACTTAATCTAGAAGAGATTGTCTCCCCTATGACAGCTGGCCACCAGACAGACACCATGTGTGTGTGTGTGTGTGTGTACATATATGTATTCATAATTGTTTATTTGTTTAATTAATCTATTTGTCTAATTAAATGTATATGTATTTAACATAAACAATTGCAGCGTGGAAGGTGTTTGTAAGCCATTTAAGAAACACACAAAAGCCGTTCGATTCACTTCAACATTTAAGTTTAATTTGTCAAAATATTTTCGTCGCTAAAATCCGCGACCTGTTCACTGACAAAAATCCGTGCTGCATAATTCCTGCTATAGTGACTCACAAATTACATAGCTTTCCCATTTTTTTTCTTCTTAGTTTTTTTCTTCAAGCAACTGGCACCTGTGCCAGTGGCATGTAAAAGCACCGAAAGCACACTTTCAAATGGTTGGTGTTAGGAAGGGCATCCAGCTGTAGGAACCATGCCAAATCAGACTGGAGTCTGGTGCAGCCCCTCAGCTTACCAGCTGGGGTCAAACTATACAACCCATGCCAGCATGGACAATGGACATGAAATAATGATAATGATGATGAAATACATATGTATGTATCATCACCATCATCATCATCATCATCCAGTGTTTTAAATCCAGGTGTATATATATATATATTATATATATATATATATATTATATATATATATATATATATATATCTTTTACTCTTTTACTTGTTTCAGTCATTTGACTGTGGCCATGCTGGAGCACTGCCTTTAGACAAGCAAATCGAACCCAGGACTTATTCTTTGTAAGCCTACTACATATTCTATCAGTCTCTTTTGCTGAACCGCTAAGTTACGGGGACATAAACACACCACCATCGGTTGTCAAGCAATGCTAGAGGGACAAACACAGACACACAAACATATACACACACACATATATATATATACACAACAGGCTTCTTTCAGTTTCCGTCTACCAAATCCACTCACAAGGCTTTGGTTGACCCGAGGCTATAATAGAAGACACTTACTCAAGGTGCCACGCTGTCTGACAGAAACCCGGAACCATGTCGTTGGTAAGCAAGTTACTTACCACACAGCCACTCCTACGCCTATATATATATATATATACATATATATATATATATATATATATATGTATATATATATATATGTATATATATATCTGGTTGACAATTGTAAATAACAAAAGCAATGATAAAATATTTTTTTAAAATGTAGCTCCACTTCTTTTTCTTTTTACTACTTTACTCTGTCTGTCTGTCTGTCTGTCTCTCTCTCCTTTTACATTGGCATTTCCCTCTCTTCTCCCTCTTTCTCTTGCCCTTTTTATGGGCATTTCCCCTTCTCTCTCTCCTCTCTCCTTCCCACTCTCTTTGAACGTTACAAGTCTTCTTGGCTTTCTTCTCTTGAATAATTTCTTAAAGTATGTAAGCCACTGACTTCCTAGTAAGATTGCTGTGTTTGTGTTGCTCGCAGTATATTGTTGGTGGTGACATGTATTATTTTGTGTGTGTGTGTGTGTGTCTGTTTTAGGAGTGTGTGGGAAAAAGAGAAATAGAGGGGAACACAAATGTGAGCATAGAATTGACCTTGATTTTGAAAATAATAATAATAATAATAATAATAATAATAATAATAATAATAATAAAAAAAAAATAAAATAATAATAATAATAAGTACCAGGCAATGGCTCTCATGGCTTCTGATCTTAACTGATTGGAAGTGTTATCATGTACATTGTTTTTTCTTGGTATAAAAGATGGGCTACAGCAAATATTCTGCTCAATACCACAGATTTGCTTGTCAGTTGTTTGACCTTAACCAGTTGAGCATGTCCCTAAGTGGCTGACGATATGTGCATCTCTGACCACGAGCAGAAGTAGTGGGGGAGCATCATAGCCATGTGTTGAGAGGGATTCTTTGGGGTTTGAATAATTCACCTCTGGAAACATGGGTGGTTCTTTCAACATCCTTAAACAACCCTTATTCAGGGACCATTTGAGCGGGATGGGCTACTCAACCTGAAGAAAATTCTAACTGGGCTCCACCTGCAAGGTCATGTGCTGTTTATCTTGATATGAGATCACCATGTCGCGCACATATGGTTGTGATGCATGTGCCTGGTGTACCTTTATCAGACGGGTAGTCATGATGGGTATATTGGGCTTCATATATTTTACCCCAGTGTCACTTTGATGGCATGAACTGCTCTCTCACTCAATAATAATAATAATAAACATTGTGTACAGTGCTCAGGTGCACTACAACTCATCTAAAGTGCATATATAATCAGGTGTAGTTTCGACGGATTTCGGAAAGCATGAGGGCCTTAAAGGATGCAGTGTCATGGCAGTCAACAACTGACGCAGGCAGTTTATTCCATTAAAATACTCAAAACCCTTGCCATAGGCTATTCTCATGAAAGTCTACTATCCATCCCTTCAGGATATATCTATATATCTGTGTGTGCGAATGTGTGTGCATGCGTGTGTGTGTGTATGTGTTTTGTATACTCTTTTACTTGTTTCAGTCATTTGACTGTGGCCATACTGGTGCAACACCTTTAGTTGAACTAATCAACCCCAGGACTTATTCTTTGTAAGCCTACTAAGGATCTTTTCGGTTTGAACGGCAGTTTTTTCTAGCGGTGTTATATGAAATTGTCACCCATAATTATGACCCTAGTATCGATCTATTGCATTTCAATCTGTTTTAGGGTTAGGGTTTGTTAGGATTAGGGTTAGGGGTGGGGGGAAGGGTATCTTTTTTTCTTCACAAATGTAAATAAACCCAATCTGTTTCTTAAATGAGGGACATATTCATACAGCACAGAATGTTCTTTACCTCAATAGACATCAGTGATTGGTTGAAATTGCAGAAATTGAAGAAAAAAAACAACAAATATCTTACAAACTATAGAATTTTCTCAATAAAGCCAAGAGAAAAAGATGTTTTATAAACACATTCTACCAGTATACGAAGTTAAAAATTTTTCAGTTACCTAGAAATTATGTTAAAAACTGCCATTCAAACCACAAAGATCCCCTACTACTCATTCTCTCGGTCTCATTTTTGAAGCTTCACCATAAGTAAAATTTTGTAATGCATGCGTTTTCCACATCTGCGTCATATCTCCTTTTCACTGCGGGAAGAAGTTGATGGAAATCACCACAGTAAATTGTCAAAATTCCACCGAATGCCTCATTGTTATCGCATATGTCATGCAGAGTAAGGTCAACAGCTTTGAAGCTTTACCTCCAAATTATAGGACACTCATAGGTCTACTGACAAATGTGGAAGTGAGTATGATTCGCCTGCCAGTATTGTGAAAATCATCACCATCATTCAATACGTTAGTAAGGCTTTTGTATGTTGTAGATCACAATGATGTTTGATTCATTCAAATGTATTGCAGCCTATCTCCTTTAATCTTTGCAGCCATGTCAATCAAATATTGCCGAAATAAATTACCGCCTCTGAGAAGTTGGTTGAATTCATTTTCATGGTTCATTATTCGATAGGCGATGTAGCTCACTGGCATCAACTTCTTGTTGTTAATCATAAACAGGCAGTTGTATTGTCCATGGAGGCACATGGCCTAGTGGTTAGAGCAGTGGACTCATGGTCGAGGGATCACGGGTTCGAATCTCAGACTGGGCAATGTGCGTGTTTATGAGCGAAACACTTAAGTTCCACATGGTTCCGGCCGAAGGTAATGGCGAACTTCTGCTGACTCTTTCACCACAACTTTCTCTCACTCTTTCCTCCTGCATCTTGCAGCTCACCTGCGATGGACCAGCGTCCTGTCCAGGTGGGGAACCTATGCGCCAAGGAAACTGGGAAACCGGCCCTAATGAGCCAGGGATGGTTCGAGAAGGAACAAACAAAAAGTTGTATTGTCTGAGGGTTTCCCTAAACTCGTTTGCTCTAGGTTGATCAGCACTAAATAAATTGTGAAGTTCCTGGGGTAAAGGGTGCAGATTCCCCAGCCTGACTTCCCTATTCATACAGCAAAAGTTAGCAGTTTCACCATGGAAAAGCATTGCGTGACAACAGACACAGATCTTATTCATCTGTTGGCAAAGACGTTCAGCTCTCTGAGCATCAATTTCATGATGCCTGCTGCTTTTATCTCTTTCTCCCTGTTTCACTGGATGCTCAGCTCTCTGAGCATGTGTGTGTGTGTGTGTGTGTGTGTGTATGTGTGTATGTATGTATGTATGTATGTGTTTGTGTGTGTGTGTCTGTGTGTGTGTCTGTGTGTGCGTGTGTGTGTTTGTGTGTGTGTATATAAATATGTGTGTGATTGTGTGAGTGAGTTCATACTTCTCTTGTTTTTATATTTATATGTGAGCATGTGTGTGTTTATGTATGTATGTGTTTGTGTGTGTGTGTCTGTGTGTGTGTCTGTGTGTGTGCACGCGTGTGTGTGTATATAAATATGTGTGTGATTGTGTGAGTGAGTTTACCACTAGTTGCTAGTGGTAAATAATAGCTCTATTGATTGCTGTTTACAGTCAAGAACAAAAGCAGCCCAGAATTTCCTGGCGTGTATTGACATGTTGTGCAATCTTTTTATGCAAAATGCTTGTTCATGCAGTGATGTTGATTCCAGTTCTGCACATAACCATGTCTGAACTCTTCATTACTCTTTACTCTCTCTTTTACTTGTTTCAGTCAATTGACTGTGGCCATGCTGGAGCACCACCTTTAGTCAAGCAAATCGACCCCAGAACTTATTCTTTGGAAGCCTAGTACTTATTCTATCGGTCTCTTTTGCCAAACCGTTAAGTTACGGGGACGTAAACACCAGCATCGGTTGTCAAGCGATGTTGGGGGACAAACACTGACACACAAACATATACACACACACACCCATATATATATATATATATATATATATACATACATATATACGACAGGCTTCTTTTCGGTTTCCATCTACCAAATCCACTCACAAGGCTTTGGTCGACCCGAGGCTATAGTAGAAGACACATGCCCAAGGTGCCACGCTGTGGGACTGAACCCGGAACTATGTAGTTGGTAAGCAAGCTACTTACCACACAGCCACTCCTACACTTATAAACTGCTCGATAAACTGTGTGATTGTCATCCTGCTTGGATACAGATAAAGCTTGGCATCTGGTAGCACATTTGGCTGTAGAAAACAGCCAAAGCATGCACGCAAACACTTATCATTAATGAATTAACTCTTTATTGGTTTAGACTACTGATGTTCAAGTGAATTCTACTGATTATACACATACAGTACCCCACTCTCCATCATCCCCTCAGATAATTATTTGGATTAGGTTTTGGCCTTAGTGATATATTGGTTATATAATATTCTGTTGATACTACCCTTTTTTTTATGGTGTTGTCTGTTTGTTTGTTTCATCTTAAGTTTCACGGTATTGTTCACACAACTGTGAATGTATAAATGTTTATACACTCCCATATACACTGACCTTGTCAATATATACTGTAGTCTACAGATGCACATAATAATAATAATAATAATAATAATAATAATAATAATAAATGTGCCCTTTTAAAGCCTAGCCAGGTTCATGGGCATATGTGTTCCCCAGCTGGACAGGACGCCAGTCCATTGCCGCGTTACTCATTTTTGCCTGCTGAGTGGACTGGAGCAATGTGAAATGAAGTGTTTTGCTCAAGAACACAACGCTTCGCCCGGTCCAGGAATCGAAACCACAATCTTACTATCGTGGTGCTGACACCCTAACCACTAAGCCACGACATATGTACATACACATGCACATACATACACATATATGCACTTTCCCACCAAAATATTTTATTCCCATACCTATAGTTGCTAATTTGCATGCACACAAGCTCACTGAACCGAATATATAATTGTGCCTATACATGCTCATAAACAGACATACACATATAGGTGTGCACACAGACACAGCCAATAAATATATAAGCACATGCTGGTTTTGTCTGAAGGAAGGTGTTGAGTTGTACCTTTGGTTTTCACATTTACTTGCACATATAATACACATTAATACTTGCACATATAAATGTACATTCACATGTACATACATGCACACAAGACCACATAACTATTGGAGAGGCATTGTGAATGCTTGGCTGTCATGTCAGTTTGTGAGGTCATTAGGCCACTAGCTATAGGCATGGAACTATGAGTATGTGGTTGTCTTGCCTGTTTCTAAGATCAAATGACCACATAGCTATAGGTGAGGTGACTGTGAGGGTGCGGCTGTCATGCATGTCCAAAAATTCCACACAGGTCTTTAGCAGTTTAAATTACATAAAAATGAGTTGGCCCTAATTGTATTTGAAATTATACCACAACACTCAGATAAGAGAGCTGCTATGCTTGATCGAAGCTTACAACCCAACCCAATAGTATGACACTACCAAACAAGAGGAACACCTCCCTTACGTGATTGCTCAACCTGCTAGAAATTAGTAGTAAAACCTCTCTCAAGTCACACAGGAAAATGGAAGGGTACATTCAAAAATGTAATCCTAAATACACTGTGTCTAAAATGTTTAGACAGCAGCTCCGCGTAAGAGATTAAGAGAAAAAATATCAGACTTTACAAAAGAATACTTACAAAAAAAATACCTATTTCTTTACTACCCACAAGGGACTAAACACAGAGAGGACAAACAAGGACAAACAGACGGATTAAGTCGATTATATCGACCCCAGTGTGTAACTGGTACTTATTTAATCGACCCCGAAAGGATGAAAGGCAAAGTCGACCTCGGCGAAATTTGAACTCAGAACGTAACGGCAGACGAATTACCTATTTCTTTACTACCCACAAGGGGCTAAACACAGAGAGGACAAACAAGGACAGACAAACGGATTAAGTTGATTATATCGACCCCAGTGCGTAACTGGTACTTATTTAATCGACCCCGAAAGGATGAAAGGCAAAGTCGATCTCAGCGGGATTTGAACTCAAAACGTAGCGGCAGATGAAATACAGCTAAGCAGTTTGCCCGGCATGCTAATGACTCTGCCAGCTCGCCGCCTCAAAAAAAATACCGAGTTCTATTTGATCTACTAAACCCTTCAAGGTGGTGCTTCAGCATGGCCACACTTCAATAACTAAGACAAGTGAAAGGTAAAAAGCAGAAGTATTATAGGTCATCTGCCCAGTCAATCAGCAGCCAAAGAAAAACAACAACCACCACAGCTACAACAACAGCAACAGAAGCAGCAGTAACAGCAACTGAATCATAACTCATTTGGTGAATGGTTTATTTATCTCATTTGTGGTAATGGTGATGGTCGTGGTGGGTGAGGGAGAGGTTCATGTTATCATGAAGTCAAAGTTCAAGAAGAAGGACATGAAACCAAACAAGAGCTCTATTTCATCAGCTGCTGATTGCTACATAAAGCTCAATGTTTCAGTGTCTCTTTCTCTGTGTTACAAGGGAACCGATTTCGTTACAGGAAAATTATGCATTGTTGCACATGCACACATACTTGCATGCATTTACATATAGCGCATGCATTTACGTACAAGGCGCAAGAGTGGCTGTGTGGTAAGTAGCTTGCTTACCAACCCCATGGTTCCGGGTTCACTCCCACAGCGTGGCACCTTGGGCAAGTGTCTTCTACTATAGCCTCGGGCCGACCAAAGCCTTGTGAGTGGATTTGGTAGATGGAAACTGAAAGAAGTCCATCGTATACATGTATGTATATATATATATATATATATATATATATATGTATATGTATATATATATGTATGTATGTGTGTGTGTATATGTTTGTGTGTCTGTGTTTGTCCCCCCAACATTGCTTGACAACCGATGGTGGTGTGTTTACGTCCTTGTAACTTAACGGTTTGGCAAAAGAAGCTGATAGAATAAGTACTAGGCTTACAAAGAATAAGTCCTGGAGTTGATTTGCTCGACTAAAGGCGGTGCTCCAGCATGGTCGCAGTCAAATGACTGAAAGAAGTAAAAGAAAAAAATACATAGATTAGATTACATACATTCACACACACACACACAAATATGTGTGTGTGTATGACGGTACATGGCTCAGTAGTTAGAGTGTCAGGCTCATGATTATGAGGTAGTGGATTCAGTTCCTGGACCGGGCTGTGTGTTGTTCTTGAGCAAGACACTTTATTTCATGTTGCTCCAGTTCACTCAGCTGTATCAGCCTTTGCCATTCCCTTGCGTATTTTGTTTTATATTTATATTTATTATTTTTATACTATATAATCTCTGACGAAGCCTAGAGATATATTCAAGTACCTCATTTTCATCTACCTATTACCTCAATACACTTGACTAATATAGGCAGAATGAGATACTTTTATCTTAATGCTGGAACAGCTGTAAGTTATTTTACTAATTTATATTCATTCTAATAATTACTTGTATCCTTATCTTATATGCATAGAATAATATGCTATATGTATATATGTTATTGTAATGATCTGTTTAATAAATAAGTTAACATTTTTAACGTCCTAAACTTGATGAACCAAACTATTGTTCTCCTCCATTTTCTTATTTGCTATATATATATATATATATATATATACACACACACACACACATACATACATATATGTACACACACACACACACACACACATACATATATATAGAATAGTGGTACAACAAAGCACCAATATTTAATGAAAATAGCAGTCAATAATATACAACTAGTGAAGGCCAGTTTATGAGGTTACCCTGGGTTTTCCCCATCCATGAATGGTTTAACTTTATGGTGTATCTTCAGACCCCAAGATCTTTTGGCCAATGACCTCTTTTCTTGGCGCCTGAAGATAAACCAGCCTTCACTGGGAAAAAACATAGACTGCTCTACTTTTTAGAGTGGATTTCTAAAAATGATATATATATATTTATTTATTTGAAGTGTGAGTTCAGTTCTAGTATCAATATAACCAAAATATATTGAAATTTATATTCATCTATCTTTTTCTTTAATGCTCTTTCTCTTAATCATCTTATTTGTCTATTTGTCTGTTTGATCTTGTTATCTGTTATCTACTCTATCAGAAGCTTTGCACCCAATTGCCAACTTAGCCATTCTCTTTTTGTTTTCAATCTGAGAGACTTTGATCCATGATCAGAAGTCTCACTATCTAGAAACCATACAACATATTCTTTCTACCTAGAATCAAATCAACCAATTGCTCTCTTTTTATCTTTGTTAAGTTTTTTTTTTTACATTTTCTCTTTTTTCACTGCATTATCTATGGACACTGTGCTGTGACATATATATATATATATATATGTATATATATATATATATACATATATATTCATATACGTATATATGTATATATATATGAGATATGTATGGATGTATGCATCCATGTTCCATGATGGCATACATGTTCCATGATGATCCAACGACTGCACAGTGCTCCAGTGTCTGCTCTGGTATGCTTTCTATAGCTAGATGCCCTTCCTAATGCCAATCACTTTATAGCATGTACTGGATAATTTTCATGCTACTTGCATGAAGGAGATCACCATGCATATGTTTGTGAGTCTATATATATATGGAGGCACAATGGCCCAGTTGTTAGGGCAGCGGACTCGCAGTCGGAGGATCGCAGTTTCGATTCCTAGACTGGGCGTTGTGTGTGTTTATTGAGCGAAAACCCCTAAAGCACCATGAGGCTCCGGCAGGGGGTGGTAGCGATCCCTGTTGTACTCTTTCGCCCCCAATTTTCTCTCACTCTCTCTTCCTGTTTCTTGAGTAATGCTGTAATGGACTGGCGTCCCGTCCAGCTGGGGGGAATACATACGCCACAGAAACCTAACCCTAACACATGCATACACACACATACACACATAAATATTGGCTAGTAAAAAATAAAATGTGTGTATTACATCATAGGAAATGTGAAGAAGTCTGGAAAGTGTCTCACTGTCAAACATGAGTTAACTTGGTTTCTGTGTTTCAAGCAGTCATGCATGAAACCAAATATAGTCAGTTCCAGTGCAATAAGGTTTAAGCAAACCTGTAACCAAAGATATTCCAGCTGTGTGCATTCCCTTTTTTTGCAGACTAAGTGTATCTAAAATGGTAGTCTATAATCTGAGTGGGGACTTGGTTGCTATTTCTAATAGATTGAGTCACTGCAATGGTGCTCCCTCACTTGGTCTGCTTTAAAGGGTCTTATTACCTTAGCATTATTTGATCAGTACTGAATACTGTTTTACTCTTGTGCAGGTTCCATCTTTTACAGAGATTTGTATGTGAGTGTGTGTAGGTGCAGTCATGTTGTTGCTGTTGCTGTTGTTGTTGTTGTTGTTGTTGTTGTTGTTGTCGTTGTTGTTGTTGTTGTTGTTACTGCTGCTACTGCTGTTTCTTTTGGTGACAATGGAAACCTTATATATATATATATTTATATATATGATCTGAGGTATTTACAGATACTTCATCCACTAATTAATTTCAGTAGAGCTCGCAGGGGAAGGGCAGATATATATTTAGGTCAACCCGAGCCTTTTGATGTCACATTCTGTTCATTTAAAATAGGAAACCATCTTCCCTCTTCATCCACAATAACTGAACTCACAACGTTCAACAGGAAGTCAAGCTGGGAACAGAAGAGAAGTGAAGAGCTTCCCACAAAACTCGACCTTACTTGATACAAACCAGTGAGAGTTCTCTCTTTTACTCTTTTTACTTGTTTCAGTCATTTGACTGTGGCCATGCTGGAGCACCGCCTTTAGTCGAGCAAATCAACCCCGGGACTTATTCTTTGTAAGCCTAGTACTTATCCTATCGGTCTCTTTTGCCGAACTGCTAAGTGACGGGGACGTAAACACACCAGCATCAGTTGTCAAGCGATGTTGTGGGGGACAAACACAGACGCACAAACATATACACACCCTTCTTTCCTTCTTTCCTGAGCGTCCAATAATACTTATATTTGTTCCACGTCCTTGCGTTGTTGTGTTTTTTTTGTGCTTTCTTGTTTGGATTAACTTTATACACACACATACATATATATATATATACATATATACGACAGGCTTCTTTCAGTTTCCATCTACCAAATCCACTCACAAGGCATTGGTCGGCCCGAGGCTATAGCAGAAGACACTTGCCCAAGATGCCACGCAGTGGGACTGAACCCGGAACCATGTGGTTGGTAAGCAAGCTACTTACCACACAGCCACTCCTGCGCCTAGTAGTCTGTACCTAGTTTTAATATCTGCCCCTAAAATTCATATGATTTTTCATTGAGATAATTAATGAAAGGCAGTAAATATTTCAGAATTGGTAGTGCATCAGACAGAATGCTTTGCAGTATTCAGTTGCAACTCTTTATATTATGGTTTCAAATCCTGCTGAGATTAACTTTACCTTTCATCCATCTGGTTCCGTTAAAATAAATTACCATAGGCGTAGGAGTGGGTGTGTGGTAAGTAGCTTGCTTACCAACCACATGGTGCCGGGTTCAGTCCCACTGCGTGACACTTTGGGCAAGTGTCTTCTTCTATAGCCTCAGGGGCTGACCAAAGCCTTGTGAGTGGATTTGGTAGACGGAAACTGAAAGAAGCCTGTCATATATATGTATGTGTGTGTGTGTGTGTGTGTCTGTGTTTGTCCCCCAACATCACTTGACAACCAATGCTGGTGTGTTTATGTCCCCGTAACTTAGCAGTTCGGCAAAAGAAACTGATAGAATAAGTACTAGGCTTACAAAGAATAAGTCCTGGGGTTGATTTGCTTGACTAAAGGCAGTGCTCCAGCATGGTCGCAGTGAAATGACTGAAACAATTAAAGGAATAAAAGAGTAATCAAGTTGTGTGTTGATATTTTTACCATTTGTTATTTCTGTTGTTTCTTTATAAAACATCACAAATGTATTTCTTTCAAGTATTCCTTTCTCACTATTAGTACATTGAATTCTGTCCATGATTCGACATTGGGACCATTTTAAGATCTGACTGCCTATCTCTGCTTGAAACATCATTGGTTTCCCTTTCGAAAGAAGATCATGAGTTGAATGCTTGATGTGGCCAAACAGCTTAAGGAAGTTACTTTTAGCTTTACTAATAATTCATTATATTTAGTTGTCAGATAATTGCTTGGGTTTTTTCCCCCATTTATTTTAATTCTTTCCCATGTTATTTTGAATTAACTAGAAAAATATTTTTATCACAGTACAAACTGCCGTTTATATATAGAGAGATTTTATGGATTTTTTCTTGTAGCTCTATTCTTCCTCTACAACTCTTGTTTATAGCTTTTGAAATTCAAATAAATTTTACAGCTTTTCAGATATATGACAATGAAGCACCAAATAAACAAAAAAAACAACACAAAACAAATTTATCTGATAATCCAATCATCATCATCATTATCATCGTTTAACGTCCGCTTTCCATGCTAGCATGGGTTGAATGATTTGACCGAGGGCTGGCGAACCAGATGGCTGCACCAGGCTTCAATCTTGATCTGGCAGAGTTTCTACAGCTGGATACCCTTCCTAACGCCAACCACTCCGAGAGTGTAGTGGGTGCTTTTATATTCCACCAGCACGGGGCCAGTCAGGCGGTACTGGCAATGACCTCGCTTGAATATTTTACACATGCCACCGGCACAGGTGCCAGTAAGGTGAAGCTGGTAATGATCATGCTCGAATGGTGTCTTTCACGTGCCACCGGCATGGAAGCCAGATAGCCGCTCTGGCGACGATCACGCTCGGTTGGTACTCTTAACACCCTACTAGCACGGGGCTCGAGTTGCGTAATTTCTCTAAGATTTAGTACTTTAATTCTGTAGGGTTTTAACTGTGACATTTCTCATAGATTTACCACTTAATCTTTATCATTTGGATGTTAACCACTAATAAATCCCATGACATAGTTTTGATGTACTTCAATTTTTAAAGCTGTTTTTCCAGACCAGGTGATACATAAAATAATACATAAAAGAGATGTTACACACCTCAACCTTGACATTACTGTTTGACATATTGTTTAAATGTATAAAAAAAAATCAATATTATAATATTTAAAAGAAATGAAATAAATTTTAGTCAGCTATGCAGTCTATGTTATGGTATATGAAGTATACTTACCATATGCAATATCTAAAGCATTGATATAGCTTTTGGTTTTTTAGCACTTGTAAAAGTGTTTTTATCTCAAGCATCAAATGAATCTATGGTTTCAAATTTTTATCCCATGATTATTTGAGGCTCTGTAAGTGAAGTCAAGTACAGTACAACAAGCCATCACTTGCAAGTGAGTGTAGTTTGGTAATTTGTACCATGCCTTCTGTTTTCACATTCTGAGTTCAAATTCTGCCATGGTTAACTTTGCCTTTTCAAGGTTAACTTTGCCTTTCAAGGTTAACTTACCCCTTCCCCTGAAATTGCTGGCCTTGTACCAGAATTTTAAACCATACTTTCACTAATTGTTTTAAGTACCTCTATAGTTACGAACATACATAGATAGTCACTCAGTCCCCTAAATCTTGACCCATTGGCATATCCTGGACGCAAGAACTGAAAGGAGAGAAAGAGGGGTGCGAGAGAGGGGTGGTTCTGCAAGAAAGAAGGTGGGGGTAGTGAGAGAGGGAGAGAGAGTGTTCCATCAGCACCTGGCTTGTACTCATTTAAAACTGAGTACACTGGAGCAATGTGAAACGAAGTGTCTTGGTCAAGGATACATTGTGTTGCCTGGTCCCAAGAGTTGAACTCAAGATCTTATGAATGTGAGCCAAACACCTTAACTATTAGACCCTGTATATTCACCTGAAAAGGAAAAAATATAAAGTAAAGATTAGATTTACGGATTAAAAATGGATTAAAGATCAAAACCACTTAAAATATAATTTAATCTCAAATCTGATGTGTATTAGTAAATAAGAAATCATAAAGAAGCAGATGAAGATAAATGTTGTTGTTTATCCATTCTAATCTCTTCTCAGTGCCATCTTAAGGCATAAGCACACTAGGCACTTGCCTTGGGGCCCCACAGTTCTAGGGCCATAATTCTGATCTAAGCATACCATAGCTTGCTTTTAATGAATAAATACTCTCTTTTACTCTTTTACTTGTTTCAGTCATTTGACTGAGGCCATGCTGGAGCACCACCTTTAGTCAAGCAAATCGACTTCAGGACATATTCTTTGTTAGCCTAGTACTCATTCTGTCAGTCTCTTTTGCCGAACCGCTAAGTTACGGGGACGTAAACACACCAGCATCGGTTGTCAAGCGATGTTGGGGGACAAACACAGACACACAAACATATACACACACATACATATATACGACGGGCGTCTTTCAGTTCCCGTCTACCAAATCCACTCACAAGGCTTTGGTCGACCCAAGGCTATAGTAGAAGACACTTGCCCAAGTGTCACATAGTGGGACTGAACCCGGAACCATGTGGTTACCACACAGCCACTCCTACACCTATAAATATTGTTGAGCCCAGTGCAATTATTTGCCTGGAACCCATACTACTGCTAAGGCCCTGTCTTCCATATGGTCTGTTAGCTTTTATGGCCTTATCTACTGTATTATTTCATCATCAAATCACCTCTCTTGCTGAAACTTGGCTCCATCAACAGATATGCTATGTAACTTACAGCAAAGTTTTTCATAGACCTCCCACAGTTGTCTTCTGTGTTGTAAGTTTCTGTTGTTACCTCCTTATTATGTATCACATAGAACTTCTTTGAGCCTTGTGTAGCAGTACTTAGTATTTGAAACCACATCGGTCCTGCCATGGACAAAAGCCATGACATATCAGGTGATGTTAGTCTACATTCAAGCCAATCAGTATCCTGAAGCATTTGTTAAGAGTCATGGAAAATTCCATGCAGCTTCGTGCCAAATGATGGATATAAATTGATATGTGTGGGAAATATAAACCAGAGAGGTGAGCGTGTAAGGCAGAGGATGGCAGAAATTTTCTTGGTCAACCAGCATTCATGCCACTTCGATGTGATGTTAAAAACCACCTCACCAAGCATAAAGACTTACATTTTCTCTTTTTGCCAGACATAGATTCTCATACACTAGCTACTGGCATTAAGCACAACAGCTTTTGGCAAGTAACTATTGTAATGTCAATATGGAAATAAATATGATTCCTTGTGGTTGCTTTTATGTGGGAAATGACACACAGCTTGAATAAATTTCCACCTCTCAGCTAACCAAACCACATTTGTTAGGGCCAAGGAACATTCTGGCTCTCTACCTTTATCTTGTAGGTTGTCTTGTGTCTCTGAGTCTGTCTAGCTCTTTCTCTCTTTCTCAGATTCTTATTTCCTTATTGCCCAGAAGGGGCTAAACATAGAGGGGACAAACAAGAACAGACAAAGGGATTAAATCAATTACATCGACCCCGGTGCGTAACTGGTACTTAATTTATCGACCCTGAAAGGATGAAAGGCAAAATCGACCTCGGCGGAATTTGAACTCAGAACGTAGCAGCAGACGAAATACCTATTTCTTTACTACCCACAAGGGGCTAAACATAGAGGGGACAAACAAGGACAGACAAAGGGATTAAGTCGATTACATCGACCCCAGTGTGTAACTGGTACTTAATTTAATCGACCCCAAAAGGATGAAAGGTAAAGTCGACCTCGGCGGAATTTGAACTCAGATGTAACAGCAGACGAAATACTGCTAAGCATTTCACCCAGCGTGCTAACGATTCTGCCAGCTTACCGCTCATAACTCAGATTGTTGACCACTGAGCTATGTGGGTTGGTATATTTTTCACTGAGGAAGGACTCACTATTGAAAACCAGTTGCTATTCCTGTTTGCTGATAACTATGAATTTATGCTGTTTCTATGTTTGCCTGATTAGTTGGTGATCAGAGAGCTGGCTAGTTTCTTGAAGTTGCTGTTATAAATAATTAAGTCTTTTACATAACAGAAATCAGAGAAGTTACATTCCTTTTTTGTTTCTTACAACATATTCATGTACTAAGAAGTAGTCATCTCACAGTTGTTCTACATGTCCATTAAAGTCATCAGTCATGCTAATGAGACTGCTGTCATTTATCAAACTGATGTTTAATTAAAGACAAGCCATCAAAAACATGAATATGCAAATTAAGCAACCCACCTTTGTACAAGACTAAATGATGACTGCTTTAAATAACTACTGATCTGCTTGGAGAAGGAAGCTGGGTACATCTTTTCCAAGGAGCAGTCAACAAACTTTGAAACAGTCTTTCAGGAAACTCCTCCTCTTTTCTAGCACATTATTACCATAGGAAAGTATGTGTATATTATACACACACACATACATATATATATGGCTGCATCGTTAAGAAGATATTTTCCCAACCAGTTTAGTCTCATGGCATCACATCCTGGGCAAGTGTCTTTTACTATAACCTTGAGCCAACCAAAATCTTGTAAGTGGATTTGGCAGAGAAAAACTGAAACAAGCCCATCATGAGTGTATGTATGTGTGACTTTATATATATATTTATCAATGAAATATATATGTGTATATATATATATATCTTTATTCTTTTACTTGTTTCAGTCATTTGACTGTGGACATGCTGGAGCACCGCCTTTAGTTGAGCAAATCAACCCCAGGACTTATTCTTTGTAAGCCTAGTACTTATTCTGTCGGTCTCTTTTGCTGAACCGTTAAGTTACAGGGACGTAAACACACCACCATCAGTTGTCAAGTGATGGGGGGGGGGAACAAACACAGACACACAAACATATACACACACACACACATATATATTTATACATATATACGACAGGCTTCTTTCAGTTTCCGTGTACCAAATCCACTTACAAGGCTTTGGTTGGCCCAAGGCTATAGTAGAAGACACTTGCCCAAGGCTGGTAAGCAACCTACTTACCACACAGCCACTCCTGCATTTAGGGTTGGCCAAAAGTCACCTGACAGCATATCAACATTCCATAAATACTCTCTGTAACTCAATATTGAATCAAATGGAAAAATGTGTTGCTCAAGGACTTCAGTTTGAATAATTTTCATGTTTCTTATTTAGATGCTTATATTAAATTCATTCATTTGTTAAATGTAGATAAATCTTGGAATTAAGGTTTTTGATTTACTAACAGGTGACTTGGTCAACCCTGTATGTCCGAAGTCAGGACGCCGTGATAGATCGTTAGCTCCTACATGCATTTTTTTTCTCTCCTTGTTTTTTTTCTGTGTATCTTTCTGTCAAAGAGCATAGGCTCGAAACGTAAAAGACCTGTTCTATTTCTATTCCTGAGCGCCATACTAATACATTGTTTGTTTGTACTCCACCTGCCTTCGACTTTTGTTTATTTTTGTAAACCTTCCCGTTATATATATATATATAAATATAAGGTGCCACGCAGTGGGACTAAACCCGGAACCATGTGGTTGGTAAGCAAGCTACTTACCACACAGCCACTCAAATATAAATTAATAATTTTAAATTTTTAACTTTAAATTTAGATGATTTTGAAATTTATATTTATATATTTTGTATATTATATTATATTAATTAATTTTATTTCTATGTTTTGGTTTATGTTTTTCGCTGTTTGATTTGCCTAATAGTGGTTTTATCTCTAATTTAATTTAATATATATATATATAAAAATAACTATATGTATGTATTCCAATAGAAAACCGGTATGTCTTCATGTGTGCGTGCGCGTAGACACACTCATAAATATATACACCAATTATAGACACACACCTGTTTTTTTGTTTTTTTAAGTTGTCACACACTCTCTCTATCTCTTCCGGAAGCTAGTCCCACATTTTATCTGTGACGTTTGTTGAAATATTGTCAAGCGAGTAACTAGAAGTTTTACATCCAAGTTAACAACCAAATTATTCGATCACATTATACTACATAAGCACACAGATAACATATATATATATATATAGTTATCTGTTGTTATTAATTATTACGGAATTCATTCGATCGAATAAGATTTTTGGAAATTACAGATCTTTGATAGCAGCGTGTTGTTTGTGTACTTAGGTATGTATACAATATATAAATCTCTCTCTCTCTCTCTCTCTCTCTCTCTCTCTCTATATATATATATAGATATATATATATATATATAAATACAGTGTACATTTAAGCACCTAAGAGATGGCCATAACAGGACATCTGACTCGCTAGAAGGAGTAGTTAAACTACAAATTACTATTAGGGATAGTATATATATATATATATTTATGTATATATATATATATTATTTATGTATATATATATTATTTATGTATATATATATATTATTTATGTATATATATATATTATTTATGTATGCATGTATACACAAACACACACATTGCTATTACGCAAAAATGTCACACATTCAAAAAGTTGCTTTTTCAGAAAACGAAAAAGTAGTTTCACCATTCCATTAGCAAAACCGTTCTACTACACATTGACAACTTTTGATATCTTATCATCTGAAACAGGTGGAGATACGATAGTTTGACCAAAAGAACCGGTTATTGCAGGCAAAAATAAATATTCAAAAAATGATATTTGGTCAAATTTGGACACACGACAGTTTAGCAATAATAGCAACACATATACATATATCCATATATACACGCACAGACGGAGTTTCCTATCATGCACCCGTCCTGTAACTTTTTATTTACTTATTTTTTTGAACCACGAGGAGAAATATATAAAGTAAAAGTTTTTGTTAAGAAAAACTTTTTTACTTCAATATTTAAGACAAAAATTATGCCTTTTACCGAATATCTATCTATCTATCTACCTATATATATATATATATATAATATATATATATATATATATTATATATATATATATATAATACGCACACGTACCCGTTTTGGCTTGGTTGTACACAACGACAGAAATATATGTAGAGTTTATGTATATGTACATACACAAATACACACACACACACACCCACATATATGTCCGAATCTAGTGTTTTATTTCAATAGCTTACTATCAATCATCACGTAAATAATGGTCCAAAAATCGATATCGAGAGACTTGGGTAGATCCACCACCCTACGATATTCTGTGTATAATAAGTGTGTCAAGATTATATATGTGTGTGTATGTGTGTCGAAAAATGTTTCATATAGTCTGTTTATTACACAGTTGAAAACTAAAATATTAATCGAACTTGTAGTTAATGATAGTTTACACTCTTTGTGTACGTTGTTATGTGCAAACAGCTTGCAATTTCCACTTGTTCTTTCTTCTACTTTCTCTTTTTATACTCATTCTCATACGTAATAGCCTTTCTGTGATATTTTTGTCTGCCTTTCTGTCTCTCTAAATGTACGATCTTTACAAATGTATAAATGTTAGTGTGTGGGTTGCATTGAGAAGCGTGTATTTTCGTCGAATAGTTGTCGAAAGTGTTCAAATAAATTTGTACACTGGTCGTGTGTGTATAATATGTATATTAAAAATTAACTGCTTAAATTTGTATCATCAATATCATCATCATTTAACGTTCGTTGTCCAAGCTGGCATGGGTTGGACGGTTTGACCAAGGCTGGCAAGCTGGAAGGCTGCACCAGACACCAGTCTCATTTGGCATGGTTTTCTACGGCTGGATGCCCTTCCTAACGCGAACCACTCTTAGTGTGTGATGGGTGCTTTTACGTGCCACCAGTATCTGCCACTACTACAATTTTGATGGGTCTTCTTCTCAAGCCCGACATAATACCAAAGGTCTCGGTCAGTGCCTCTGCGAAGCCCAACACTCAAAAGAAATTCAGCCAATTTACCTCCATGAGGCCTAACGTTCAAAAGGAACTCAACCCCTTTGCCTCCTGGAGGCCAAACACTCGAAAGGTGCTCTTTATGTACCACCAACACTGGTGCCAGTTATGTGACACTAGCAATAGCTATGACTACGATTTCACTTGGCTTCACAGGTCTTCTCAAGCACAGCATATCGCCAGAGGTCTTGGTCACTAGTCATTGCCTTTGTGAGGCTCAAAGTTCAAAGATCGTGCTTCACACTTTGTCCCGTGTTTTCCTAGGTCTACCTCTGCTATAGGTTTTCTCCACAGTTAGAGATCAGCACTTCTTTACACAGCTGTCCTCATCCATATGCATTACATGACCATACCAGTGCAGTTGTCTCTTTTGCACACCACATCTGATAACTTTTCCCTCAAGAGCCTTACACTCTGTCAAACATGCACACTAACACTGCACATCCAGCAAAGCATACTGGCTTCATTTCTTTCAAGCCTACGTATGTCCTCAGCTGTCACAGCTCATGTTTCACTGCCATGTAGCATAGCTGTTCGCACACAGGCATCATACAATCTGCCTTTCACTCAGAGAGAGACTCTTTATGAGCAGTAGAGGTAGGAGCTCTCTGAACTTTGTCCTGCCTAATTTTATTCTCAAAGCTGCAATCTCAGAGCATCCACCTCCACTACTAACTTGGTCACCTAGATAACAAAATCCATCTACTACCTCTAGCTTGCAACCCTAGCAGTTGATGAAGTCTATTTCCTGCACATTTTCAGCATTTATTGTACCTGTGCATCTTTCACATACAAAAGCTAGTTTCCCTATCAACCTTCCTCTGATATTGCTGCACCTTTTATGTTTCCAAAGCTTACATCAGGTGCATCTTATGGAGTTTCTACCTACACCTTTTCTACAGATTGAGCAGGGCCATCTACCTGAAAGGGTTTGTGATTTGTCTGCCTTCCTACTTACTAAGACTTTGGTTTTTGCTAGGTTAACTCTAAGGCCCTTTGATTCTAGACTTTGCTTCCATACCTGGAACTTCTTTAGTTTTGGTAGTGATACAGAAATAAGAGCAAGGTCATCAGCATAGAAGAGCTCCCAGGGGCAGATGGTCAAAATAAACCCACAAGTCAGCAATGCTCAGGCACTGGACAAGAGCATGGAGAACAGTTTTGTTGCTTTGTGCATATCTTGAGCAAGCCCAGCTGACAGCACTTCCATACCTGGCAATGCCCCCACCCTCCAATCCTGAAGCACTGTCAGACTAAGGATTTCTGGAAATTATTCATAGGCCCTGACCGAAAAGTCCTCTGGAACAGACCAGCCTGTTGATTCTCATCATGTATAAGTTTCGTTTTTGATTTGTTTTCTACAACTGGATGTCCTTCCTAACACCAACCAATACATAGGGTGTACTAGGATGCATATTTTGTGGCACTGTCACCGATAAAGGAAATCAAGGTGAGAGCATGCAAGATAGCAAGAGGTTGGATACCAATTCCAAATGATCATAGACAGGTTATAAGTAGAGTGTATAGGATACATGCATACATGATGAAATTCTTAGTGCTGAGGCCTTGACATAGAGAGCTAGGGGGATAATGATGAGAGAGTGAGTGGGGATGGAGCGTCGGTGAGAGGGAACAATGTACAATGAGCAGAAAAGGTCTGCTGCTATGCTTAGTCATATTGACAGCATAGTAAAGTGAGTTTGAGAAGGGGTGGAGAATGATTGGGAGATGAGCAATAGAAATATGACAGATAAAGGCACGAGTGATAGAGACTGGCGATAGTGACATCGTTGATAAACAGAGGAATGACAAGGGATGAGTGATAGAAGAACAAGTGATAAGGGAGCTAGAGAGTTGAGAGGTTATGAAAGGCCAATGACATAGAGTTGACCTGCTTATATACAGATATATTCATTCAGTATATCAACACATATGTACATACTTGGTATATATTTATACATATATCCTGCTCTCATCAGAGGGAGGCATTATATAATGCAAATTTGTGAAGCAAGTACTAGCTTTGGCAGTACATATTCTAAGATTGGAATGATACAGAAATTAGCATGGCCCCCTGCGCAAGGATGACATGCAAATTCGTGAAGCACTCCATACTTTTCTTGTTATATATATATATATATATATATATATATATATATATGTGTGTGTATATATAATTATAACAATGAGGGTCTTTGCAACAAGTTGCTAGACCACATACCAAAAGTTTTAGAAATAGCAACCAGAGGACTGCTATTTCCTTTTACTACAAAAATATGTCTCCACAGACAACAGTATTTGTAACTCATGTATAGCAAAAAAAGAAGTCAGTTACAAATACTGTTGTCTGCGGAGACATATTTTTGTAGTAAAAGGAAATGGCAGTCCTCTGGCTGCTATTTCTAAAACTTTGGTATGTGGTCTAGCAACTTGTTGCAAAGACCCTCATTGTTATAATTATATAAACTTTTACCGAATATGGTTCCTTTCCATACCGAAATACTACGAGGTGAAATTTGTTGATTTTATTAAATTAATTATATTTCACCCTTTATCTGTAATGTGTGTGGCTGTGTGGTAAGTAGCTTGCTAACCAACCACATGGTTCCGGGTTCAGTCCCACTGCGCGGCATCTTGGGCAAGTGTCTTCTGCTATAGCCCCGGGCCGACCAATGCCTTGTGAGTGGATTTGGTAGACGGAGACTGAAAGAAGCCTGTCGTATATATGTATATATATATATGTGTGTGTGTTTGTGTGTCTGTGTTTGTCCCCCTAGCATTGCTTGACAGCCGATGCTGGTGTGTTTACGTCCCCGTCACTTAGCGGTTCGGCAAAAGAGACCGATAGAATAAGTACTGGGCTTACAAAGAATAAGTCCCGGGGTCGATTTGCTCGACTAAAGGCAGTGCTCCAGCATGGCTGCAGTCAAATGACTGAAACAAGTAAAAAGAGTAAAGATATATATATATATATATATATATATATATATATATGCACATTTAGGCCAATGAAGTAGACTTAATGGTATGCATATCATCATCGCTATTTAACGCCTGTTTTCCACATTGTCATGAGTTTGACAGTTTGACAGGACAATATGACAAGCCACAGGACTGTGTCAAACTCCAGTGTCAGTTCTGGTATGGTTTCTGTGGCTTGATGCCCTTCCTAATGCCACATACAGACATGTGTACACATGTATACCTATGCACACGCACACACGCATATATACATACATATGCATATACATGCCTATTTATTTATGCACAGCATGGCCACAGCTCGTGAGCTGAAACTAGATAAAATATATAAATATATATATATATAAATATATAAATATAAATATAAAATATATACACACATACACTTATATATTATAATTAGAGGGTATGTTAAAGAATGGTTGCCTCCAAGGAAATACAGGTTCAATACCTAGTATTTGGGGGGAATGAAATTCTCTTAGAACAATAGGTATATATAATGCATATAGTTTATATCCGTTTAAAAGAAGGATAGAAAATGGAGATTAGGAAGTTGTTATTAACAACAAATTCGTCATTGTTGCTTCTTACAGCTGTTTCAATTAGTACTCAATAATTTAATTACAAATTTGTACATTATATTTACATTTATGTGACATGAGTATAATTTCATCAGAGGTAAAAAAAAAAATAACGTACCTTTGGATGTTATACATGGCCTTATCAATTCATTTCAGCAGACTAAATGTTACGGTTTATGATTTGTATTGTTATATGCTCGGGCGAGGGGTTTACAGGTTGATTAGAGATAGAGTAGATAAATAAAATTAGAGTAAAGTAATATATATATATATATATATATATATATATATATATATATATATATCTATACACAAAAATTATTATAATTATAAACGTAATTATAATTAGAGCTTAGCAAAATTGCTTCACCACATACCGAAATTTAGAAATAGCAGTTAAAAACTATTCTACTACCATAAAATACCTCCCAGATAGCAACACTCTCAACTCACACAGGCAAATAGGAAAAAAATAATGAATCCACCCGGTTTTGATTAACTATATACGCGTTTCTAGATTAAAGATATGTAAAATAACTCATACCTTATTTCCGTCATCAGTATAGTATTTCAATTATAAATTTGTGAGCACTAGCAATCAAGATATTTATTCGGCCAAGAGCCATTGAACAAAATTAATATCCAAAAAACCAGTACTTCTGAATTCATACAGACGAGTTAGGGCTCACACCATCCCCCAATCACCCACGTGCACTACGAGTAATCCTGCGGAAACTGCAGTTTATTATCAGGGAGAGAATTATATTATGATATATATGTATATATACACTTTACTCTGCCTCTGGTATTTGAATACTCTTTTTTCCACCTTGTTTCACATTTATGTGTTTACTCCGAAATATATATATATGTATGCATGCAAATTTTTACTGTATTACCTGCTACACTTCCGTGTTGCTGAGGTGTGTGCAGCATTGTATGTTCTTGTTTTTCCCTTTGTTTTGTTTTTTGTGTTGAGGTGGTGGGATTACAAACTCTTCCTGATACTGTATTACATCAGTTTGTTTCATTATAGGGTTTGGTTGCAGTCTTTTGCTGTATTAGTGTTTCTACTGTGTATTGAGAGTGTAATGTGAGTTGTGTTACATCGAATTGCTATCGAATTGCATAGGATATAGGTCATTCCTAGCAGGACTATTTTTTAGATAACATGTTGTGTTGTTGTTCATACATTTTATCATGCCCAATGCTCCAATTATCACTAGTATTGTTTTCACATTATTATTATTATTATTATTATTATTATTATTATTATTATTCTATGTTTGACTTTTGCTTTACATTTGTACAAGCTGGCTCCAAGTCTCACCCACAGACCTCAAGAGACAACAAGTTAGAAGTTCATGTTGGTGTTATGCCTAGGGTGCCATATATTTGGTTTTGTACTTAGTGTTGTACTAGTGAATGTCTAAGAAACCATAAGAAAATTATGTTTGTTTTAAAACTTGAGATTACTCAGGAAGTATTTTGCGTAGGATATGAGCAGTTCCCATGAGCACTATCTTTTGAATTTCTGCTATTTTGGGGTTTCCTGATATCTGAGGTAGGTACCAATCAGCCCCTTTTGCTATCATTCCCAGGGCACCTATGACAACAGGTATTGTTTTAGTATTCAGGCTCCACATTTTGCTAATTTCGTTGATTATTATTATTATTATTAAGGTGTCAAATTGGCAGAACCATTAGCATCATCATCATCATCATCATCATCATCGTTTAACGTCCGCTTTCCATGCTAGCATGGGTTGGACAGTTCAACTGGGGTCTGGCAAGCCCGAAGGCTACACCAGGCCAGTCAGATCTGGCAGTGTTTCTACAGCTGGATGCCCTTCCTAACGCCAACCACTCCGAGAGTGTAGTGGGTGATTTTATGTGCCACCGACACAGGTGCCAGACGAGGCTGGCAGACGGCCACGCTCGGATGGTGTTTTTTATGTGCCACCGACACAGGTGCCAGACGAGGCTGGCAGACGGCCACGCTCGGATGGTGTTTTTTATGTGCCACCGACACAGGTGCCAGATGAGGCTGGTACCTGTGTCGGTGGCAGCGGGGCAAAATGCTTAGATGCATTTCGTCTGTCTTTATGTACTGCTTTCAAATTCCACCGAGGTCGAATTTGCCTTTTCATCCTTTCAGGGTTAATAAAATGAGTACCAGCTGAGTGCTGGGCTCAATGTAATCAATTATCCCCATCCCCCAAATTTCAGGCCATGTGCCTATAATAGAAAGAATTCTTCTTCTTCTTCTTCTTCTTCTCCCTTCTCCTTCTTCTTCTTATTATTGTGAGTGTAATGTGAGTTGTGTTATGTTGCATATCCCACCTGTAGATTACATGTTGTGGTGGTAGTTTATTTTTATTGGATACTAGCAGTATAACCTGGTTTTGCCCGGGATTAAGTTAGGATTATTAAGCTAATCTAGTTCTTTATTTCAAACCAAACTAAGTAACATCGACATCAAATTTGGGCGACATCCATTGAAATTGGTTTATATATATATATATATATATATATCATCATCATCATCATCATCATCATCATCGTTTAACGTCCGCTTTCCATGCTAGCATGGGTTGGACGGTTCAACTGGGGTCTGGCAAGCCCGAAGGCTGCACCAGGCCAGTCAGATCTGGCAGTGTTTCTACATCTGGATGCCCTTCCTAACGCCAACCACTCCGAGAGTGTAGTGGGTGATTTTATGTGCCACCAACACAGGTGCCAGACGAGGCTGGGAGACGGCCACGCTCGGATGGTGTTTTTTATGTGCCACCGACACAGGTGCCAGACGAGGCTGGCAGACGGCCATATATATATATATATATAAATATATATAACACACACGTATGTACATACACCTATTGCATACGTTTTCTGTACGCATACATGTTCGTGTGTATGTATGTTGCCCATATATCAACAAAACACTTTTTTCCTCGATGGAAAAAAACAACAAAAGTCTTAACAAAAACCTACTCGTCGCTAGAAGGGGACTTAACTCCTGCTTGCAAACAATGGTGATTTTTCTGACTTGAAATTTGTTAAAAGTTTTGGTTGAAAATTTATTTTTACTGCTATTCGCTGGTGCCTCTGGGAAAAATAAGTTGACAAAAATGCAGCTCGGGTCATGATTAATGTCCTCCTAAAATTGAAGCGACATGCATGCTAATTTGTGGACGTACATAAATTACATTCATGTACACACACACACCCACGCACATCCTGCCTTTTATATATCATCATCATCATCATCATCATCATTTAACGTCCGCTTTCCATGCTAGCATGGGTTGGACGGTTCAACTGGGGTCTGGGGAGCCCGAAAGCTGCACCAGTCCAGTCAGATCTGGCAGTGTTTCTACAGCTGGATGCCCTTCCTAACGCCAACCACTCCGAGAGTGTAGTGGGTGATTTTATGTGCCACCGACACAGGTGCCAGACGAGGCTGGCAAACGGCCACGCTCGGATGGTGTTTTTTATGTGCCACCGACACAGGTGCCAGACGAGGCTGGCAGACAGTCACGCTCGGATGGTGTTTTTATGTGCCACCGACACAGGTGCCAGATGAGGCTGTACAGATTTTCTGAATAAAGTGTTTGTGATGCAATACATTACCAGGAAGAGTTCGTAACCCCCACCACCTCAACACAAAAGGAAAAACAAGAACACACAATGCTGCACACACCTCAGCAACATGGCAGTGTTACAGGTAATACAGTAAAAATTTGCTTGAAATTATGGCAGTTAATTTTGCTGTCTTCATGGCAAAATTCGAGACGCAGTTACTGAAGACATTCAAATCCCTTCATGGTCATGAACCAATACTTTGGTTACGGTTCATTGATTATGTATTTTTTGTCTGGAAAGGATCACAGGATCTTCTTGCATTTCTGTGACTGTTATACTAAAAACTATGGCTTTAAGTCCAACATAAAATATATGTCTAGTTTTTCAAAAACCTAGCGTTGAAGTTTTGGACACAAAAGTTTTCTGGAGGCAGAATAGTGACAGAGTTATTTTGCAAGCCCATGTCATCCCACATTTATCTCCACTGCCGCTCCAATCATCCACATCATATTATTTTGGTCGAATTCCAAATCCCAATTTTTGAGGATAAAACGGATTTGTACTGGCATAACGGATTACTGGAAACATGCAAACGCTTTTGTACAGCGTTATGTCAAATGCAGTTACAGTGAATCGCGCTGTTGGTAAATTTTGCCAAACAGCCAAGTGATGGGGGATGTAAACAGATATCAGCTTTCAAGCAATGGGGTACATACATATACACATACACACAGTATGCACATACATCTGTATATCTTCTTATATATATACTACTACTAGCACTTGAGCCCCGTGCTAGTAGGGTGCTAAGAGCATCATCCGAGCGTGATCGTTGCCAGAGCAGCTAACTGACTTCTGTGCCACCAGCATGTAAAAGGCTTCATTCGAGTGTGATCATTACCAGCATCGCCTTACTGGCATCTGTACTGGTGGCATGTGTAAAAAGATTCAAGTGAGGTCGTTGCCAGTACCGCCTGACTGGCCTCCATGCCGGTGGCACGTAAAAGCACCCACTACACTCTTGGAGTGGTTGGCGTTAGGAAGGGCATCCAGCTGTAGAAACTCTGCCAGACCAAGATTGGAGCCTGGTGCAGCCATCTGGTTCACCAGCCTTCAGTCAAAATCGTCCAACCCATGCTAGCATGGAAAGCGGACGTTAAATGATGATGATGACATACATGCACATACACACACACACACACACACACACCACACACACACACACACACAGATATTTATATATAAACTTACTGCAGTACATGCATGTTCACACACACACACACATATATAGATATAGAAAGATAGATAGATGCAGACCCCCACCACGACCATGTGTGTGTTACCTGACGAAAGAAGAATTCACGAGCTTCTGTTGTGACTGACCTCAATTATTCCTTCTCTCATTAAGATGATTGTCACTATCTTAAACAACTATAATACATTTGACGTGCTCTGATAGAATATAGCCAGAGGGTTCTTCCGTAAATGCTAAGTTTGGGCTGCTTTTTTTTTCTGTTTTCTGTGTCAATGTAGTGGTGGTAGTGGTGGTGATGGTAGTAGTAGTAGTAGAGCTAATATATTATGATTGTAATTAATCTTTATAATTAACCTTCAAGTTGGCCTTGATCAAATAGAGCTGTCATCTATTGTATAGAAAAACATCCGCAAGCACCCTGTCATTTTGTAATGGTTATCACAGTGTTTCTTTGTTTTTTATTTGTGTCAGTCTATTAGACTGCGACCATGCTGGAGCACCACCTTGTAGAATTTTTAGTCAAATGAATCACGCCCCCAGTACTTATTTTTCATTAAGCTTGGTACTTATTCTATCGGTCTCTATTGCTGAACTGCCAAGTTACAGGGACATAAGCACACCAACCCTAGTTGTCTAGTGGTGGTGGGAGAACAGACACAAAGACACATGCATAAACACACATATATATATATGACAGGCTTCTTTCAGTTTCCATCTACCAAATCCACTTACAAAGCTTTGGTCAGCCCAAGACTATAGTAGAAGACACTTGCCCAAGGTGCCATGCAGTGGGAATGAACCCCGGAACCATGTGGTTGGCAAGCAAGCTACTTACCACACAGCCACTCCTGCACCTACATCTGAAGCAAAATTTCTTCAGGGGCCCTTAAAATACTATTGTGGATCCCTAATTTACTATTTTGTTGTGTGGACCCCCAAAAATGTTATATGGACACTCAGGGGCCATATGGATCCCAGTTGAGAACCACTGTCTTAAAGCAAAGACTTGTTTCCCAACTAAGAAACAAAGCAAGCCGAAAGAGAGAATCAATCTTTCTCTCTCCATACACATACATACACTACTGGTAGAATGAGCAACCACTTAGGGCCTTCCTCATAGTGTTGGTGGTAAGTTGAATGATAAAAGTGATCTGTCGTGCTACTTAGTCAACTCCCACCTCATTCATCGTACATAGATGCCACAATACTTACACCCCATCACCATATACAACCACTCATCATTTCATCTCACCATCTTTTCCTTTCTTCCTAGAAACGTGATATTTTCAACGTAAGAAGAAATAACAGCCATTCAACATGTATTCAGCATATTTCATTCTGTAAATGGGGCAATGGAACTTGTATCTCATGTTAAACATGTGACTGTTACACACTTGTCTGTGATGTCTAATGTTCAGTGATTCACCTCTGCTGCTGCTGCTTTTCTTTTAGTTTTTAACCCTTTTGTTACCAACCTGGCTGAAACCGGCTCTGGCTCTGAGTACAAATGTCTTGTTTTCATAAGTTTTGAATTAAAATCTTCCACCAAACCTTAATTACAATTTATGTTCCTAACGCTAGCTTTGGCAGAAATGTAAGGTGGCGAGCTGGCAGAAACGTTAGCAAACCGGGCGAAATGCGTAGCCGTATTTCGTCTGACGTTATGTTCTGAGTTCAAATTCCCTCGAGGTCGACTTTGCCTTTCATTCTTTCGGGGTCGATTTAATAAGTACCAGTTACACACTGGGGTCGATATAATCGACTTAATCCGTTTGTCTGTCCTTGTTTGTCCCCTCTGTGTTTAGCCCCTGGTGGGTAGTAAAGAAACAGATAACTAAATTATTTTACTAAATTCTTTGTTATATTTAAAGTAATTGAAAGAAACACAGAGCATCTAAAAATAAATGCGGTAACAAAAGGATTAAGCCTAGATCAACCCTGATTCTGTTGATCTTATGAGGAAAGATGTCCCAGGTATGGACATACTGCTTTCTTTTTTATTCAGATATCACATGATCATGTAACCAACCAGGCCATTAGATGTTGTTACACATCGCTGGTCACAATGCATTTTCCATTGTTTTTTAGCCTTCAAATGACAGGGTGAGGGTATTTAGCAGTGATGATGATCATCATCATTAGCTAAGAAGTAATCTCCAGAAAAAGGTGCAGTTTTCAGGCCAAGGAAGTGACTAGCTAACACACTTATACATATAACTAACTGGTATTTAGAACAGTAAAAAATATTCAAGACATATCTAAGGTTTAGAATGTAATTCTTTATTATTGTTGTGGTATAAAATTTGAGTGTGGAGGCACAATAGCCCAGTGGTTAGGGCAGCAGACTTGCGGTCAGAGGATCGCGGTTTCGATTCCCAGACCGAGCGTTGTGTGTGTTTATTGAGCGAAAACACCTAAAGCTCCATGAGGCTCCAGCAGGGGGTGGTGGCGACCCCTGTTGTACTCTTTTGCCCCAACTTTCTCTCATTCTTTCTTCCTGTTTCTTGAGTAACACTGCAATAGACTGGCATCCCGTCGAGCTGGGGAGAACACATACGCCATAGAAACCGGGAAACTGGGCCCATGAGCCTGGCTAAGCTTGAAAAGGGCGCATAAATAAAAAAAAAAAATTTGAGTGAAGGTGCTTTTTGTTTCTTTGTTAGAAACCAGTTTTGTTTTTTATAGGAATAATTCAAATAAGTAAAAAGAAAATAATATCGGTACAGATGTGGCTGTGTGGTAATAAGTTTCCTTCTCAACCACTTGGTTTTGGGTTCAGTTCCATTGCATGGCATCTTGGGCAAGTGTCCTGTACAATAGTCTCTGGCTTACTAAAGACTTGTGAGCAGATTTGTCAGATGGAAACAGAAAAAAGCCCACCCATCATATAGGTGTGTGTGTGTGTCTTTGTGTTTGTCCGCCACCATCATTTGACAAGCAGTGTTTGTTTGTTTACATTCCCATAACTTAGTAGTTTGTTACAAAAAAGACCAATAGAACAAGTACCACTTTAAAATAAATACTGAAGTCAAGGCAATGCCCAAGCATGGCTGCAGTCCAATGACCAAAACAGGTAAAAGGGTGGAGGAAAAACGTACATGTATGTGTATATCTCTCTATCAATTTATACTCCCCTCTCTCTCTTTCTCTCTATCTATCTGTCTGTCTATCTATCTATCTATTTATCTATATATATATATATATATACACACACAGGGCTGGCCAGATTGGAGCGATCTCAAGATTAATCAGTTGAAATTGCGAGGATGATCTGGTTCTTGACTGAGGATAGAAAGCTTCGAGAATGACCCATCCTTGTTTTTTTGTATCGTCTATCTGGATGTTTTGTTGTCCCCTTTTGTATTACCTTGTTGTCCAGATGTTTTGCGTTCTTGTCCCATTTTGTATTTCATACACACACACACACATATATATATATATATAATTTTTTAAAATTGCAGTCTAAACACTACCTTTATACCAAATTATATTATCTTGTTGTTCTTGTATCTATTTTTATTATTTTTTAAAAATCTTTTTGGTAATCAACTTTGTATAAATCCTGAATAAATGTAATTAGCCTACTTACAAATTCATAGCTATCTTTATCTCTCTTTCTCTCTTGTTCTCTACCCCTTTCTTTCTCTCATACATATGTATGAGAAAAAGAGAGGGGTATGCACATACATACACACATACACATACATATAGACAGGTAAGTAGGTAGGTAGGTAAATAGGTAGAGAGATAGATAGATAGATGAAAAATAGGTATGTGTTCTTTTATTGCCAATTATTTATATAGATCTCAATATTTAGGCAGGAACTTGTTTTATTGATCGATATACATCCATCAAAGGGCAGATGTGATCTATTTTTAATTAACTCAGACAGTTTACACATACATAGGCAAATGTACACACACAGAAATGTGTATATCTGATTCTATTCTCAGTATTTAGTCTCTCCAAGGGAGCAAGCTAGCAGAACCGTTAGCATGCCAAGCAAAATGCTTACCAGTAAGCATGTCATCCATCTTTTATGTTCTGACTTCAAATTCTGCCATGGTTGACTTTGTCTTTCCTCCTGTCACAGTTGATAAAACAAGTACCAGTTGAATACTAGGGTAGATTTAATCAACTTAGACCCTCTCCTGAACCTGCTGACCAAAATTTGAATCCAAAACCTAGTCCATCCATCAGTAAATCAATACTCTTTTACTTGTTTCAGTTATTTGACTGTGGCCATGCTGGAGCAACGACTTTAGTCAAGCAAATCGACTCCAGGACTTATTCTTTGTAAGCCTAGTACTTAATCTATCGGTCTCTTTTGCCGAACCGCTAAGTTATAGAGACGTAAACACACCAGTATTGGTTGTCAAGTGATGTTGGGGGAACAAACACAGACACACAAACATATACACACACACACATACATATGTATATACATATATACGACGGGCTTCTTTCAGTTTTCATCTACTAAATCCACTCACAAGGCTTTGGTCAGCCCAAGGCTATAGTAGAAGATACTTGCCCAAGGTGCTACACAGTGGGACTGAACCCAGAACCATGTGGTTGTAAGCAAGCTACTTACCACACAGCCACTCCTGCACCTATACAATAACTCCTGTTGCTCTTAAACTTGCTTTAAAATATTGGTTTCAAACTTTAGTACAAGGCCAGCAATTTTAGAGGGAAGGCTATGTTGATTACATCAACCTCAGTGTGCAGCTGGTACATTATTTTATCAACCCTGAGAGGATGAAAGCAAAGTTGACCTTGGCAGGATTTGAACTCGGAATGTTGACAGAAATGTTGCTAGGCATTTGATGCTCTAACGATTGTCAGCTTTAAGTTACTTTAAAATAAATGCTTTCTACTATAGGCACAAGGCCTGAAACTTTTTTAGGGGTGAGAGGTTAGTTGATTACATCGACACCAGTACTCAACTGGTACTTATTTCATCAGTCCCCCCCCCCCCAAAAAAAAGATGAAAGACAAAGTGAACCTTGGCAGAATTTGAACTCGGAACATAAAGCCAGATGAAATGCCACAAAGCATTGTTGCTCAGTGTGGTAATAGTTCTGCCAGCTTGCTGTCTTTGAACTTGTTTAAAATAATAACTTCAATTTTACATCTCTCCATCTATCTATACACACACATATGAAATTACAATAAATATTGGGCTCTGCATACACATACACACATACGTGTGTGTGTGTGTGTGTATATATATATATATCCGATATCGAAGTGATTGTAGAACGACGAGATGAAATCTTTTGCTCAAGAACGTAACACACTGCCTGGTCCATGAATTGAAACCATGATTTTGCGATCATGTGGATGTACACATGTTACAAGTATACATGTATGTTTAAAGTATGGCTGTTTGCCAGCCCCGTCTGGCACGTAAAAAGCACCCACTACACTCACGGAGTGGTTGGCATTAGGAAGGGCATCCAGCTGTAGAAACATTGCCAGATCAGACTGGGCCTGGTGCAGCCTTCTGGCCTCCCAGACCCCAGTTGAACCGTCCAACCCATGCTAGCATGGAAAGCGGACGCTAAATGATGATGATGATGAAATGATATATATATATACATACACACATTTTTGCATATCAAATTACAATACATAACTTGGAGTCACATACACTTATACATTAAGTATGTAATTGTGTGTGTGTGTGTGTTGTATATATATATATCCGATATCGAAGTGATTGTAGAACGACGAGATGAAATCTTTTGCTCAAGAACGTAACACACTGCCTGGTCCATGAATTGAAACCATGATTTTGCGATCATGTGGATGTACACATGTTACAAGTATACATGTATGTTTAAAGTATGGCTGTTTGCCAGCCCCGTCTGGCACGTAAAAAGCACCCACTACACTCACGGAGTGGTTGGCATTAGGAAGGGCATCCAGCTGTAGAAACATTGCCAGATCAGACTGGGCCTGGTGCAGCCTTCTGGCCTCCCAGACCCCAGTTGAACCGTCCAACCCATGCTAGCATGGAAAGCGGACGCTAAATGATGATGATGATGAAATGATATATATATATACATACACACATTTTTGCATATCAAATTACAATACATAACTTGGAGTCACATACACTTATACATTAAGTATGTAATTGTGTGTGTGTGTGTGTGTCTGTGTGTATTTGTGTGTATGTGTGTGATGCACATCATAATTATTATCATATTACACCACTCGGATATTGATGCATATAAAAAAATTCCTTTAGACTTCCTAGATTTCAAAAACTTTACGACATGTTGTCACCTTTTCACTGCCAGCAGTCTGATAATATAAACTGAATGAAACCAGTGGGAATGAGACTACAGATGCTTTGACAATGGAAAGCTCCTTTCCTTTTTCATTAGAGATTAAATTATGTCTTTGGTGACAGCCTTATCTTGTAATGTGAAGTCAAGAAACTTCACAGAGTTGTTAGTGAGACAAGATAACAGGTGGCTTTTTTTAATTAGAATTGTGATTTTTTTTTATCTTAGATTATTGTTGTCTTAAAGCTTTGTTAAAGTTTAGATTAAGATACAAAGTATGGATTAAAATTTACGGGAGATGTGGAGATGTGTTGTTGGTAATGAGATTAAAAGATTTGGGCTATGAAACTCACTTCTGAAAAGGAATTTAGTTGTCTGAAAGAACTACATGTAATTATATGATCTGTGTATATATATATATATATATATATATATATATATATATATCTACAGTGGCCAATCTGTAACCCTCAAACTGCATGGCTGGTTATAATATATATTTCTTAATTGCCCACAAGGGGCTAAACATAGAGGGGACAAACAAGGACAGACAAAGGGATTAAGTCGATTACATTGACCCCAATGCGTAACTCGTACTTTATTTATCGACCTCGAAAGGATGAAAGGTAAAGTCGACCTTGGCGGAATTTGAACTCAGAACGTAACGGCAGACAAAATATCACTAAACATTTCACCCGGCGCTCTAACATTTCTGCCAGCTCGCCGCCTTTGGTTGCTTATAATATAACCCATGATAATATTGGGTTTCAGTGTTATTTTTCTGAAAACGCTATGCTCTTGGAAAGCAAGAGTTAGGGAAACTTAATAATACACACATGCACATATATATTACTTAAAAGTTTGGTTTGGCCCCCGAGCAACTTTTGTAGACTCGTTACGGGAATCTGGCTCATTTGTCCTGATGAGCTAGGTTCTTGTAATGAGTTTCCGAAATTTTAAGTTGCATGCCCTCCACCACTCCTGACCTTGATGCAAACTGCTTTAAACAATAATGTAACTCCTGCTAAATGTGTTGATGTGTTGAGTTCTTCTTTCTTTTAGCTGTCCATTTGTGTACACACACACAGGGAGAGAGAGAGCGAGAGAGAGGGTCAAGTTGATTGGAGCATCAAGTTTCACTTAATAGCATGGAGTCTACTCTATAATAATTTGACTATCCTCAGTTATGCTGCCTCTAGATGCTTAAATTACTGTAAAATAATATTATTTGAACATATATATATATCTGTATAAATATATATTCACAGATTGGTATGCACACGTACATATTCTCCTCCTAATCCAACTCCAAAATTTTTTAACTAGCTTACATATAGATATATATGAAAGGTAGGAATTTTCTGTAAATAAATCATTCATGATGAATCTCTCAAAAGGAGACGAAGGCACTAAATAAATAATCATCCAAAATTTTGACAGCTTCTGTTTTCTGAATTTATAAAATCTATACACCACTCCAAACAATCTATGTGTGTGTGTATATATATATATACATACCACATACACACACATATACACACATATGCATACATAGTCATCATTTTAATGTTCACTTTTCCATGTTTGCAATGGATTATATGGATAACTTTGAGACAGATTTGCTCAAAGCATCATAACCATATAGCCATGTCTACACCTATATAGTAAAATAATAATAATAATAAGCCTTTCTACTATAGGCACAAGACCTGAAATTTTGGGGGATGGGGAAAGTCGATCGCATTGACGCCAGTACTTGACTGGTCCTTAATTTATCGACCCCCAAAAGGATGAAAGGCAAGGTTGACCTTAGCAGAATTTGAACTCAGAATGTAGAGACAAACGAAATACCACTAAGCATTTCACCCCGCGTGCTAATGATTCTGCCAGCTCACTGCCTTAATAATAATAAGTAAATAAATGTGAAACAGTTTTATTAGATGGAGGTGGGAAACAGGGGCTTTTCCATTGCCCCCTCCCCCATGCATGCAACCTGTTACATGTTGAGTTGACTGTAGTGGGTGGGTGAATGTATGGGAGTCAGTGGTAGGGTAGAAGGGCATTGGAAGTGACCTTGTAATCTTTACTGGCACTGTTCCGAAGACCTTAAACCCATCACACTGTGTAACCAGGACAAATCAACATGTTACGCATACCTCCATCTCTTATCTAATCTCCATTGGAAAAGTTGTGGACTCGGTAATGCAAGATAAACAAACGGAGATGGAGGTATGTTTAAAATATTGTACTGTAAGTAGTGCTGCTTCTGTTACCACAACGACTACTATGACAACGACAGCCATTTGGTATCTATTTACATAGCTTTGTAGACTCGGTTGCCTAAACCAAATGCAATTAAATGTCTTCTTCAATAGATGTGACAATGAGTGTGATGGGCGGCGAGCTGGCAGAATCGTTAGCACGCTGGGTGAAATACTTAGCAGTATGTCATCTGCCGTTATGTTCTGAGTTCAAATTCTGCCTTTCATCCTTTCGGGGTCGATAAAATAAGTACCAGTTGTGCACTGGGGTTGATATAATCGACTAAATCTGTCTGTCTGTCCTTGTGTGTCTCCTCTGTGTTTAGCCCCTTGTGGGTAGTAAAGAAATAGGTATTTCGTCTGCTGTTACATTCTGAGTTCAAACTCCACCGAGGTCGACTTTCGGGGTCAATTAATTAAGTACCAGTTACGCACTGGGGTCAATATAATCGACTTAAAACCCTTTGTTTGTCCCCTCTATGTTTAGCCACCTGTGGGCAATAAAGAAATAAATCATGGTGGTTGTAGCAGTTGTGGTGGTCATGGTTGTTGTGCTGGTAGTGATTGTTAAGACCCTTCGTTATCTAAGGCTGGGCACTGCAGTTTATTGTATTCAGCGTATTATGGTTCTTGGGTACAAGGTGAATTCCAGAAGTTTTGAGATTTTTTCAAGAGAGTCATTTATTAATTTCAAGGAGGTATAAGATTCTAATTTCCTTTAAAATATGATCCTCTGACTTCAATGCTTTTGTCGTCACACTCCAGCTGTTTCATGGAAGTCCTTCAAAGTAAAGGTGTTCAGGACCCTTGTTACATCCTCCTTCATCTTCATAATATCTTCAAAATGACTACCCCTGAAGTTCTCTTTCAGCTTGGGGAACAACCAAAAGCCACAGGGAGCAAGGTCTGGATTGTAGGGAGGGTGAGGGAAAGCCAAGAGGCTGCACCAGGCTCCAGTCTGATCTGGCAGTGTTTCTACAGCTGAATGCCCTTCCTAACGCCAACCACTCTGTGAGTGTAGTGGGTACTTTTTACGTGCCACTGACACAGGGGCCAGAGGGGGCTGGCAAACAGCCACAATCAGTTGGTGCTTTTTACGTGTCACCGGCACAGACGCCAGTCAAGGAGGTACTGGCATCGGCCACGTTCGGATGGTGCTTTTTATGTTCCACCGGCACGGGTATCACAACTACAATTTCCATTGATTTTTATTTTGATGTTGATGTACTTGACTCAATAAGTCTCCTTCCTCAAGCACAGCAAGTCACCTTACAATCCAAGGTTAGCACAGCAGGTTGTCAATGTATGGCCATGTGAAATATTACTTTATTTGGAAACAGGTAAGGGTTGGCAATAGGAAAGGGTATCCATAGAAAATCTGCCTTAAATAAACTCCATCTGACCCATGCAAGCATGGAAAATTGGACATTAAGTGATGATGCTGATGTCACAAATTTGATGTTGGAGATATATATATATATATATATATATATGTGTGTGTGTGTGAATCAAAGTTTGTTTCAGGATTACAGACTCACCAAGTTAAAGCTTGACTATGTTTTAGACTGATGAAATGTGGAATGAAATTATGTGCTTTGTAGAGGGTCAGAGCAATGCAATGCCTGGTCCCAGAAATTAACTCACAACCTAATGATTGTGAACCCAAAACCTATAGTCACTAGGCCACACTTTCACATACATACATACATATATATATATATAGTGCCATTTTTTCTTTACTAAATCCATCTCAATTATAAATAATTTATAACAAGTTTATTTTGACATTTTACCTTGATGAAATATGAGTGCAGCATATATACTCTAGCTCTTATGCACATACACATGTTATATATATATATGTGTGTGTGTGTATGTATGTATATATATATAACGTATATATATATATATATATTATATATATATATATATATATAAGGATATAACGTAACATGCTGTAGCGCATGGTAGTGACATTATTTACAAGTTATGTTATAATGTTCAGTAACAGATTTTCTGTTTATGCTGTTAAATGTAGGTATATATTCAGTTGACAGTGACCCAAGACCTTGGTTTTATATAACATTAAATGTCAGTTGAAGTGTAAAATATAAAATGTACAATTTGAAAGGAGAGTAAAAAAATCTAATTTGGAGACACATGTGCACAGATTACAAACCAGAAAATATGATTTCTGCACCCATGTGCACCCACCCCCACACATGTATATATAGTGGGTATATCATGTTAAATGACACCAGGTTGAATTTGTGCATAAACTCTGAATTTAAGTACAGGGAGGTGGTAGTTGCCTAAATGAAGATAAGCATTAAGCAATTTATTGATCAAGCTGATACATATATATATATATATATATATATATATATATATATAAATAAATAAATAAATGGAGTTTAACGGAGGTATAGTTCAAATACTATTACTTCCGACACATGTTTCGAAGATATCGCTGATATTATTCCAAAGGAATAAAATGGTGTCAAACAATGTAATCTTCTCTTCAGGGAAGTGAAGAAATGACTGTTAAACTGTCAATAAGACAGTTTAACAGAAAATGATGGATATGTAAAGTGATTAACTGAACGCTATTAATATTGTTTCAAAAAAATGTTATAGGAGGGATAGAGTAAAGAAAAACTAAATAAATGAGAAGTATATGACTATATGTATATTAAATAAAACCTTATAGACTATGAAAAATATATATCCATTATTTTCTGTTAAAATGTCTTATTGGCGAGTTTCATTTTTTTACTTTCCTGAAGAGAAGATTACATTGTTTTACACCATTTTATTCCTTTGAAATAATATCAGTGATATTTTCGAAACATGTGTCAGAAATAAAAAAATTTGAATAACACCTGTGTTTAACTCCGTTTATTTATTTATATATGATACAAAAAATTTCATGTAAACCCTAAGTTTCTACCTTTAAAAACAAGGAGTTACAACCTTTTTACTTGTGTGATATTTTGCTACCCTGGTAACTATTTATTTATTTTTTCCGTGTTAATTGTTAACAAGGGAAAAATACACATAACTATATCTATATGTGTGTGTGTGCGCATTAAATGGAGAAGTGGTGACAAGTGATAATTCTGTAAACAATAAGTTTAAAGCTTATAAGTAATCAGTCTGTTGGCTAAAGAAAATAGTCTAGTATTGGGACATATTAGCCTTTGACATAAAAAAAGTGGGTGTCAGTACATAATAGAACAAAAGGGTAAACAAGCAAACAGCAGGTACCAGGTCAGATTATGACATATTTCTACAAGATATACGAGGATGGTGCTGAAAAGCTCCTGACTTTAAGAGTATCATGAAAGATCTGATTGGAGGGCCAACCTTTTGAATTCTTATACAGGGCTTAGGAAAACTGAAGGACTGCTGCAATAAGTGTATGAATCTGAAGAGGGGAATATGTTGAATAAGATCATAATTAACTGATCCTCCTGAATTTTCTTCAACACAAATCCAGGAACTTTCCTGCACCCCCTTGTAGATAAAAGTAAATGCATAAAGGAGTATATCTCACAGGAGGAGGGGGGAGCAATAAAAGTTCAGATAGACACACACACAAACACACACACACATTATCACCTTCATCATCATCATCACCATCATCATTTTTTCCTATTTTCACTTTCCATGCTAGCATAGTTTGGACAGGTCATCACTGTATGAGTCATACATGTATACATGTGTCTGGGGAGAGTCATTTTCTTTTTGTGCCTTATAATTTAACACACACACCGGTAAAATTTCCACTTATTTCTTGTTTTCCTAAAATTTTCGTTTGCATCTTGCAACCTTTTCAATAGTCTTGACTCTGTCCGTTATTTATATCATTATTGATTCATTATTTGCAAGTTACACATGCTAAAGGGCTGCTCAACCAGAGCTGATCTGGAGTTAAACAACAACCCTGATAAATGGTCCTAGATATTACATAAAGTTGTGAACTCGTCCAAAACATTTCATTTTTAAAAGCATTGTTGTTGTTATTGATTCATTATCAGTTTGATGGTTATGGAGGTGGTGAGGTGGTGAAAAGGAGGTTACAGATGTGGAAAGAAGCTATGGAAATGTGGCGGTGGTAGTGGTGGTGTAGGGAGGTTCGAGATCGGAGGTCAGATTTCAAATTAAATATTGAAGAAGATATTCTTATCAATGCAATTCCAGATATCAAATAAAAACAAAACAACACCCAAATGTTAAATAGAAATATTACGTTTCTAAACGATAGAGTAGTTGTATATTGTCAACTTAATGTGACAGTCCCATGAAGGGAATCACGCCACTTCTGTTTAGCCCTAGGAAGCATCAACACTTCCTGTCGGCCATGACACATTTCCTGTGTCCTTATGTTTACAAGGGGGAGACAAGCACCTCCGCCTATCGTACCACTACTGCTTATATCTCTCTGAGATATTTAGAAATGTAATATTTCTATTTTTGTAATCAGTGCATTTATTTCACTAGAATTCTTATATGTTTCCAAAGGCCAGACAGGCATCTCCAACTAGCAGGCCATGCTACTCCAGACTGATGATGAGTAAAGACTCTGAAACTACTCTCTGGTTGCAGGCTTAGCTGGGTGGAGATGCTTGTCTCCCCCTTGTAAATATAAGGGCACAGAAAATGTGCCAAGGCCGACAGGAAGTGTTGATGCTTCCTAGGGCTAAATAGCAGTATGTGTGATTCCCTTCATGGGACTGTCACATTAAGTTGACAGTATACAACTACTCTACCCTAATGTTAGCTAAACACATAAGAATGCTCTCTGTCTGTCTGTCTCTCTCTCTCTCTCCTCCCTCCCCTTTCTGGTACTTCATCACTTGATTTCTTCAGCTGTAATCCAGTTGTAGATTGATGCATGCATGCATGTGTGCACACATGTGCACACACACCTGCATACACATACATATGCACACATACATGCAGTAGAGATGGCAGAGATTGTGGAGAGTCACACTGACACAATAGCCATGTTCGATGACATTCATTCGTAGTCACGTGTATCCCAGGTTTTCTAATGGGTTCACTACTAAATAGGTTTGGTGATAGGAAGAGCATCCAGCAATGAAACACTACCTCAGGAAAACTGTCCAACCCATGCCAGCTTAAAACAATGGATGCAAAATGCTGCTACTGCTTCATTGATGATGATTATGATGATCATTGCATGTTCAGATCTTTCTCTGTGATCCACCATACCTTCTGACTACTTCTTTTTTTAAGTTATGTCTGTTTCCCATGCTGGCATGGGTTGGACAATTTGACAGGAGGTGACCAACCAGAGAGCTACCAAGGCTCCGATTGTCTGTTTTGAGATGGTTTCAAAATGGTATATGTGTGTGTTTTACACATGTGTGTATACATCTTCTTGTGTGCTGTATGTATGTATATCTCTATATAGTAAATATAGCTATGATTGAGCATATATGGCTGTGTATGTGTGCTATGTAACCCTTCAGTATTCAACTTACTCTGATATAATGCTTATCTATTCACATGGTTTTGAATTACTCATGCATTATCTTGTAGATTTGAGATTTTGATGATATAATTGATTATAATAATAATAATAATAATAATAATAATGAGGGAGCATCATAGCCATGTGTTGAGAGGGATTCTTTGGGGTTTGAATAATTCACCTCTGGAAACATGGGTGTTTCATTCAACATCCTTAAACAACCCTTATTCAGGGACCTTTCGAATGAGATGGGTTACTCGACCTGAAGAAAATTCTAACTGGGCCCCACCTGCAAGGTCATGTGCTGTTTATCTTGATATGAGATCACCATGTCGCACACACATGGTTGTGATGCATGTGCCTAGTGTACCCTTATCAGACGAGTAGTCATGATGGGTATACTGGGCTTCGTATATTTTACCCCAGTGTCACTTTGATGGCATGCACTGCTCTCTCACTCAATAATAATAATAATGAAATCATTGTATACAGTGCTCAGGTGTACCACAACTTGTCAAAAGTGCGTATAAAGCATATACAGTAATGTACAAATGTCTGGAAAGTGAACAGTGTATGAGTCAGATATATGCTTGCGTGTGTATGGAGGGGAGAAAATAAGGTGTAGTGTTGGCGAATCTCAGGAAGCATGGAAGTTTTGAAGGATGCAGTGCTCCGACAACTAACAACTGATGCCGGCAGTTTGTTCCATGCTTCAGCAACTCTTAGCGTGAAAAAATGTTTCCAAAAGTCATGGGAACTGTGCTGTTTTCTGACTTTGTAAACATGTCCATGGGTGTTAGACAGGTGGAGTTTGAAATGGTGCTCAGAGTTATTGTTAGTAAGATGGTTAATAATTTTATGGGTGTCTGTCAAGTCAGCTGCCAGACGTCGGAGTTTCAGTGTATCCATGCCCAGGGAAGTAAGGTGTTCAGAATATGGCAAATGCTTGATGGAGAGTATTCTCTTGGTTGCATGTCGCCGAACAGTTTCCAGACGATTAATATCCTGGGCAAGATAGGGGTAGCAGATCGGTGATGTAAATTCCAGGTGAGGCTGCACCTTTTAGAATGACTTTACAGGGTAGGTGTGAGAGGCTGGATCTGGCCGGTATGAACATAAAACAGATAGAATATTTGTACTGGATATAGCTAGTTTAAATACAAAAGGTTTAAAGCATAACTAATTATCAGCTCAGTTAAGTTTAATAGATAAAATTGCTATTTTCTAAAGCATACTTTATAAATTATTTTTCCTGGTAAAGCTACATATGAATTAGGTTAAGTGTTGCATTGCTGAGGTATTATGTATATTTTGACAGTGTCAATATATCATCTATTGTATATTTAAGTCAATTTATACATTATGAACAGAGGTATGGCTCTTTTCACATGTGCAAAAGTAGAGGCTGGTTTGCTGAAAATGTTGATAGCCATTGTTTTCAAGTTCAGCACTTGCTTTCATATGTAAGTGGGTGGAATGTAGTCATTCACAAAGACATATGCAGGCACACAAAAGCATACACTCACACACGCATACGTATATATCTGTATATGTGTAAGGGATATACATGTGCATACATACAGCTTATTGAAGTGCAGCAAGATATACTGGATGGCTCAAATAAAGACCTCACTCAAGGTGCCTTGTAGTGGTAGTTGTTCAATAAAATGAACTCAGTGGAAATGAACTCATCCTGGCACAGTCCAACTAGATATGTGAATGCACATGTACACATATACATATATATATACACACATTCATGTGCACATAATTTGGGGAATGTGTGTTTGTGGAATGTGTGTCTGTGTGTGTGTATATATATATATATACAGGATGATGGATAAATTGTCCCCATTTTATAATTTCATGCATGCACATTGTTTGTTTTTGATTTTGTTCACTACACGGTACAGTAGGGTCAGTTGGGCACTGTCTGAGAGAAAAACAGCACCGTGACATAATTAACTCTGCCAGAAATTTGGAAACGACATGCTGTACTGCTTGGCATTCACACCAGAAGCTCCAATATGAACATTTCGGAGTGTTTGGGTGTCAATCTGAGGACAGTACAATCTGAGGACATGTACCGAGAGTGATAAAAATCAAACATCCAGTCAACATAATTGTGTCTGGACTGATCACTAGTGGTGGTGATGTTATGCCTCCATACATCTTCTTACATGGCCTTGGACTCAACACGGAGGCCTACATCAAGTGCCTGGAGTAGGTAGTGCTGCCTTGGGTAACGAGGGTAGCTGCTGGAAGACAATATGTCTGGCAACAGGACTTTGCACCATGTTACACAAGCAGGAGAACCCAGTCATGGCTGTCAGACAATTTCTGCAACCGCATCACCCCTAATATCTGGCTACCTAACTCCAAAGACTGTAACCCCCTTGATTATTATGTGTGGGGCACAGTTAAGTGAGAGACCAACAAAACTCCTTGTAACACTAAAGATGAATTGAAGACAAGGATTATGGCAGCATTCACCAACCTAAACAAAAATACCACCTAGAAGAATTGCAGGAGATTTTGGAGGCCATGGTTGAAGTCAATGGTGATTTTTATGTAATTCTGGCAAATATATCTGTTAAAATGAGATGTCAGTGTTATTTTCATTTTTGCAAAATTTAGATGGCAGTTTATTCACTGTACCCTGTATGTATGTATGTATATATATATATATATATTGGCTTCCGTGCCGGTGGCACGTAAAATACACCAATCTGACCGTACAACAGGCACCCATGCCAACCCCCTTGCTTGCGAAGACATGTTGGGGCAAGCGAAATCGAAATCGAATTGAACCAGCCAGGATCCCTGGTCTGGTGGTACGTAAAAAGCACCATCCGACTCGTGGCCAATGCCAGCACCGCCTCGTCTGGCTTCTGTGCCGGTGGCACATAAAATACACCAATCCGACCGTAGCCGTTGCCAGCCTCGCCTGGCACCTGTGCAGGTGGCACGTAAAAAGCACCCACTACACTCACGGAGTGGTTGGCGTTAGGAAGGGCATCCAGCTGTAGAAACACTGCCAGATAAGACTGGAGCCTGGTGCAGCCTTCTGGCTTCCCAGATCCCCGGTCGAACCGTCCAACCCATGCTAGCATGGAGAACGGACGTTAAACGATGATGATGATGATGATGAATAATAATAACCAATGAAGGAAATGGAAGTTAGATTTTGCACTAGTCTTTATTCAGTACAACAGTCGTTTCCACTCATCTTGCAAGTATCTGTTATGGGTAGGATTTTGTGCATCTAACAGTGTTGCATCGACCTGTCCAGTTTGTGTCACTTCAGGTACATGTATAAAGATGGGGATGTTTCACTAGATATCCGGAGATGTTCTAGGCATGTTGTTCGTGCCTACTGTATTTTGATTATGACCTGCTACTGTTACCTGTGGGTATATAACACAAAATTAAAATCATACAATCGTAAAATATATAGGCGCAGGAGTGGCTGTGTGGTAAGTAGCTTGCTAACCAACCACATGGTTCCGGGTTCAGTCCCACTGCGTGGCATCTTGGGCAAGTGTCTTCTGCTATAGCCCCGGACCGACCAATGCCTTGTGAGTGGATTTGGTAGACGGAAACTGAAAGAAGCCCGTCATATATATGTATGTATATATATATATATATATATATATATATATATGTGTGTGTGTGTGTTTGTGTGTCTGTGTTTGTTCCCCTAGCATTGCTTGACAACCGATGCTGGTGTGTTTACGTCCCCGCCACTTAGCGGTTTGGCAAAAGAGACCGATAGAATAAGTACTGGACTTACAAAGAATAAGTCCCGGGGTCGATTTGCTCGACTAAAGGCGGTGCTCCAGCATGGCCGCAGTCAAATGACTGAAACAAGTAAAAGAGTAAAGAGAGTACAACCTATCGAAGAAAGATTACATTTAGTTTAACAGGGAAGGGCGTGCAAACCCGGTTATGGGCACACTCACTCAGGTGCACAGAGACACACTCACACATACATATCCACACATGTCTACTTTACAGCAAGCATGTGTGGGTGTGTATGTGCAGTGAACCGGCAGAATCATTAGGTTGCTAGGTAAAAAGGCTAAGCGGTAGGTGGGTGCATATATATACAGGTAGATAGATTTGTGTATATATCCAGAGATAAAAAACCATGCCAAATCGGACTGGAATCTGATGCAGCCTTCCAGTGTTCCAGCCCTGGTCAAACCGTCCAACCCATGCCAGCATGGACAACGGATGTTAAATGATGATGATGATTATATGTATGTATATATATATATATATATATATATATATAAAAAGGAATATATATATATTTATTATAATGGGTGTTATATCCGTCTGTCTATTCTCTTTTCACTGTCGAATGGCTGGACCAATGGTTACAATATTTTTCAGGGTTACAAAGGAGGTAATCAGGAAGGTTTTTAGCAAAAGAAGTGTGGAAAAGTATGATTATTTAGTGGATATTGAGGGTAATTGTTCAGTTTAAAGGTGTAAAAAAAGTAAATAAAAATTAAGAGGGAGATAACTCATAAAAGAAGCAAAGGAAATAAGTCAGCTTGCTTCTCCACTGAATTACACCTTATATGAAAGTTTTGGTTTAGGATAGCTTTATTAGACAGTGATTGTGATGGCTTTGGCTCATCTTTAAGTGGTATATGAACAATTACTGATATTGACTTTTATATTAATAAATCCCCTTTGATATTTTTTAAATTTTTTTAAAAATTCCAGCAACAAGGATTAACTCTGGATTTCATTCCCGCCCCATATAGTTCGTGAATTCAGAGGGTTTAGATTTGTGATACTATCCCTTTGTTTCCCATCATAGATGAGCAGATTTTTAAAGATTCTGCTTGTACATTCACAGCAAACAAGGCACAAGGCCAAACTTTAGATCGCGTGGATGTATTTTTACCCACTCTGATGTTTATACACGGTCAGTTATACATCACTCTCAGTAGAGCAATGCCTCCAGTAATTTAAAAATTAGTGTTGACCAAACAGAAAATATCGTCTACAAAGAAGTTTTGTAATCATATTGATATTATTGATAGGAATATGATTTATAATTTAAATAAGGAAATTTGTGAACTTTGAATGTATAAGAATATAAACAAGCGTAAAATTGTGTAATCAACTAAAATAAAAGTACATCTAAATAACATTTTTACTTAATACTTTTTATGTAGTGGTTGAAGGAAGCTCTAGCTTTCTTTAGGAGTGGTCCACATAAGTGGGAGCCTATTTCAGTTTGGGAGTGAATATCATCATCACATGTAACTTAGTCACAAACACATATCATATAGCTGCAATAGAATACTGTATCGCCAACAATAATGTGATTTCTCTAAGACATCACCCAGTAATCTATCAAGTCCATTTACACATTTCTCAATACATACTGCTGTTATGATTTCCCTGTAGATTTGCTAGTATACAATATACTATATAGATCAACTGAATTACCTACTCATCAGACTAGCATGTGAGTAGCTGAATATTCCACAGATGTATATTTCTCATGCAGAGCCAGCATTACACAGTCTAGACCTTTGAATTGCAGTTACTATTGGGTTGTCCGGAAAGTTCGTGCCAATTCTTAAAGAAAAGAAAAAGGTCAATAAATACTTGCCATTACCCAAGCTTTACCAGGTGCTCATGAATGACAGATTTTGATAGGTTGAGGCTTTCTGCCAATTCTCGGGTTGTGCAATGTGGGTTATTCTCAATTAATGACTTGATTTGGTCATCATCTGTAGTGGATGGTCTGCCTGATCGCTCTTTATCAATAAGGCTACAATCTCCAGCTCGGAACCTTGCGAGCCACTTCCATACAGTTCTTTCAGATAAAGAAACATCACCGTAAACTGCGCATATTTCTTTGGTTGCTTGTGAGGCATTTTTCCCTTTATGGAAAAAGAAAAGCATCAAGTGCCGAAAATGAACTTTCTTCCATTTTAAAGGGTTACAGAATTAACACAGGTTATAGGAACATAAACCTTCTTCCACGAAAAGATAGCTTAAACTGTGCTCTAAATGGAGATGTTGTCTAATCCTATTTTATGGACTCAACCATGTTCTAAAATAAGTCGAAAGGTAAGCTGCAATAAATCGGCATGAACTTTCCGGACAACCCAATATTTATCAAGTAGGCTTCTACATAGTTTCTATCTATCCAGTTTTACTCACAAAGTTTGAGTTGACCCAAGGCTCTGATAAAAAAAAATACTTAGCCCCATTACTATCCGAACGTGGCCGATGCCAGCTCCGCCCCGACTGGCTTCTGTGCCGGTGGCACATAAAAGGCACCATCCGAACGTGGCCAATGCCAGCGCCGCCCCAACTGGCTCCTGTGCCGGTGGCACATAAAAAGACTATCCGAACGTTGCCAGCGCCGCCTTGGCTGGCTTCCGTGCCGCTGGCACGTTAAAAGCTCCAACCGATCGTGACCGATGCTGGACTCCCCCTGGCACCTGTGCAGGTGGCACGTAAAAAGCACCCACTACACTTGCGGAGTGGTTGGCGTTAGGAAGGGCATCCAGCTGTAGAAACTCTGCCAGAGCAGACTGGAGCCTGGAGCAGGCCCTGGCTTCCCAGACCCTGTGCTAGCGCGGAAAACGGACGTTAAACGATGATGATGACCTTGTGATGGCTAAGTGAACTTCTTAGCTAATTGAATGATATAATTAGATTTATAGGATCTTTAATCTAGTTCTGTATTTCAGTATTGATCCCAATGGTTTCAACCCATTAAGCTTTAAGCAGGTAAGAAAGTCTGTGGTCTGTGGATAACATGATTATCACAACATCATATAATTAGGGAGTGCTTCTTTTCCTTCTACTACCATAAGTGGAGTTTATCTACTACCGTAAGTGGGGCTTATAGTAGTATAGTGATCCAGGAACAGTTCAACTAAACTGACTTAACCTAGATTATTTACACGTGATGACTAAACGCTGTTGTTTAGTACTAACCTAATGACCTAATAGATTATGAAATTTAATATAAATATATAAAGCCGGATAGAGTCAGACATGCATATCTGTGACTCACAATACCCGCGTGAATCTGATTCAGTATAAGTAATCATCTGACTCAATATATATATATATGTATATATAAAAATATATATGGCAACATGGAACATAGATGTTAAATGAATGAGATATATATATATATAATATATATATATATATATATATATATATATATATATATATATATATATTATATATATATATATGTGTGTGTGTATATATAAATACACACACACGCATATCTTGATTGTTTAATATTTGCCTATGTTTCACAATGATGTATAGTATTTTAATTCAAGCTGCTAAGAGAAATATGTAACATCTGCAGCATGTGTTGAATATTTTTCATCTTTTATTTGTTCACCTGTGTATGTGTGCATGTGTGTATAGGGAGGGAGAGAGAGAGGGGGGGAGTAATTTAAGAATCCATGAGTCAGAAAACAAACAGTCACTCATATAATTGTCAACAGAGTTTGATATATTATTTATTTTACTGACCTGTTTCAGCTGATTTTACCAATGGTTTCGTACATGAGTATTTAAGACAACCAATCTCGGCACTCATTAGAAAAGTTGATAGGAAATTTATGCCCTTTTCTCAATATATATATATGTATGTGCGTGTATGTTTGTGTCTCTTTGTCTTTGATATCGCATGTTAATTGTGAATGAGTGTCTCCGTGATAGGAATATGTGTCATTCCTTTCAAATGTTGCCAGGAAAGATGTTTGGTCATGGGAAAATATTACTTTGCTTCAAAAAAAGGTTGGCTGTGTGGTAAGTAGCTTGCTAACCAACCACATGGTTCCGGGTTCAGTCCCACTGTGTGGCATCTTGGGCAAGTGTCTTCTGCTATAGCCCCGGGCCGACCAATGCCTTGTGAGTGGATTTGGTAGACGGAAACTGAAAGAAGCCTGTCATGTATATGTATATATATGTGTGTGTGTGTTTGTGTGTCTGTGTTTGTCCCCCTAGCATTGCTTGACAACCGATGCTGGTGTGTTTACATCCCCGTCACTTAGCGGTTCGGCAAAAGAGACCGATAGAATAAGTACTGGGCTTACTAAGAATAAGTCTCGGGGTCGATTTGCTCGACTAAAGGTGGTGCTCCAGCATGGCCGCAGTCAAATGACTGAAACAAGTAAAAGAGTAAAGAGTAAAGAGAGGTTACAAAACAGAAATCCGGGTGTAGAAAATTGGCTTCAGCATACTCCCTCTTACCCATGCAAGCGTGGAAAATTAAACGTTAACATTATGATGATTACTCTTACTCTACTCTTTTACTTGTTTCAGTCATTTGACTGCGGCCATGCTGGAGCACCACCTTTAGTCAACCACATCGAACCCAGGACTTATTCTTTGTAAGCCTAGTACTTATTCTATTGGCCTCTTTTGCCAAACCACCAAGTAATGGGGGCATGAAAACACACCACCATCGGTTGTCAAGTGATGTTGGGGGGACAAACACACGCACACACATACATACATACATACATATATATATATATATACACACACACATATATGACGGGTTTCTTTCAGTTTCCGTCTACCAAATCCACTCACAAGGCTTTGGTCGGCCCTTGGCTATAGTAGAAGACACCTGCCCAAGGTGCCACGCAGTGGGAATGATCCCGGAACCATGAGGTTGGTAAGCAAGCTACTTACCACACAGCCACTCCTGCGCCTATAGAGAATGCAATATGATATATAATGATGATATATGTATTTGTAGTTGGAGTTAGGAAAATAGAAAGAACGCTTATTTTTGAAGGGGTGTTTGTTTAACTCATAAATTCATGTGTGTGTATATAAATGTATATCTCCCCCCCCACACACACACATTACATGGTGAGTCTTCAACATGTAGAATAGCACTTCATCAGCTAAGAGAGTAAAGATAGTGTTCTAATAAAATTTCACAACACCTGTGGTTTTTATTCTAAATTCACACACACACACAACAATGAAATAGGGATTTGAGATTGATACCTACCTATCTATCCTATCTGTCCATTGATTCATCCATCCATCCACCCATCTGTATGTGTATTGCCATTGAATGCTCGAAATGAGGAGTCCTTTCTCTGTCGCCAACTGTACACAAGCGGTCACATTTTATATATATATATATATATATATATATATATATATATATATATATATATGCCTCAGTCCAACCCATGCTAGCATGGAAAGCGGACGTTAAATGATGATGATGATATATATATATATATGACTAGGCATGGTTTAGTGGTTAGGGTATTCAGCTCATGATCGTAAGGTCATGAGTTCAATTCCCGGCAGCACATTGTGTCCTTGAGCAATACACTTTATTTCACATTGCACCAGTCCACTCAGCTAGCAAAAATGAGTTGTACCTGTATTTCAAAGGGCCAGCCTTGTCACATTCTGTGTCAAGCTTAATCTCCCTGAGAACTACATTAAGGGGTACACATATCTGTGGTACATCATTAATTTCAGCCACTGGTACATCATTAATTTCATGAGCAGGTTATTCATTGATACTGGATCAGCTGGAACACTCATCATTGTAACTGGCAGAGTGCTAATTATATATATATACATACATATATATATATATATATATATATATATATATATATATATATATATATACATACATACCGGAGTAAGCACATAAATGTGAAACAAGGTGGAAAAAAGAGTACTCAAATTCCAGAGGTAGAGTAATATGCTTTATCTAAAAGCAGCAGAAATATAACAAAACTGTCCGACGAACGGAACGTGAAACTCTGAGTAACAGCTTTTGTTATATTTCTGCTGCTTTTAAATAAAGTATATATATATATGTATACATGTTGTATATATCAGACCTTTGATCAAAGGTACTTTAGTCATGACCATCAAGTGTTGTTTTTGTTTTTTATAAATGCATGTAACCTAGGACCATACATCTGTGTTTGTTGTGGGTATGAAGGGTAGTCTGCTGGTGTCTATTTAATGGAAATATGAGCACTGAAAAAAATGTAGTTGACTAATGTGTATCCTCTTATCAAACACCACATATAACATCCACTGTCATTGTTGAATGTGTTATCTTGAAGACTGTAAACAAGAACATAAAACACTCTTCTGTTTTTGTGCATGTGCTGTCAACCTGGTTTTGATAAATCTCTGCTAACCCACATAATGTCAAGTGTGTATATACTTCACCATAAGGTCCTATCAGAAGCGGTCGTCATTACACCTTTCAGCTGGATTCCCAAGTGTGATCAACTGAGGCAACAGATATTATCCAACCATCTTATTCTTGGTCTGTCTCTAGGTCCCCTGCCAGCTGGCTTGGGTTGAAGAATTCATCTTGGAATTCTTTCCTGCAACATTCTAATCTAAAACATGTCTGTAGTGCCACTGCTGTGACCTCACTATGCAGAGAAGTAGCAGCTCAAACTGGAGAGACCCCCCCATCTGATTCACAAGCCATGCACCCTGTTGTGAAACATTACTCCAGAGATCTTTCAGATGAGCCTATTTGGGCCACTTGTATTTATGCTTTGTATTGGGTTGTCCGGAAAATTTGTGCCAATTTATAGTAGCTTACCTTTCAACGTACCCTCCCAGGCACCTCAATTCTGGGAAGAGGGTATTTTCAAGTTAAAGGAAAGATGGAGACGCATTGTGCAACAAAATGGTTCATATTTGGTTGATTAAAAATGTAATGGCAAGTATTTATTGACTTTTTTCTTTCCTTTAATAATCGGCATGAACTTTCCAGACAACCCAAAATAACGTACACGTTTTAGAAGCCCATCAAATATCACATAAGTGTTAAAAGCTCAGTTACGCACAGCTGTTGGATTTTAAATACAGGCATGTCTGTGTGGTAAAAGGCTTTATTCTTAACCACATGGTTCTGGGTTCAGTCCTACTGCATGGCATCGTGAGCAAGTCTCTTCTACTATAGCTGTGCGCTGACCAAAGCCTTGTGAGTGGATTTGGTAATCAGAAACTGAAAGAAGCCTGTCGTGTGTGTGTGTGTATGTAGTTTTGTATGTGTGTCTTTGTGTGCTCTACCCCCCTCGCACCGCTTGACAACTGGTGCTGGTGTGTTGTTGTTGTTGTTAATCAACAAGACGGGTAAGGGTGATTTAAGTGATGGTCTAGGGCTTAGGGGCGGGAGACCCCAGACGTTGGGAAAGAAAAACAAAAAACTTTGGTCATCTTGTTGTAGTCGAGGGCTCTTCGTTCATGCCCTACGCCACTGGGAGGTGGTCCTTGAACTCGCTGGAAATGGTGATTTCCAGGTCCAAATTCTTGGACGGTGTGCTGGTGTGTTTACATCCCTGTAACTTAGTGGGGTCCAGCTTGAGAAACTGATCAAATAAGTACAAGGCTTAAAATAATAAGTACTGGGCTCAACCCATTTGACTAAAAATTCTCCGTGGCGGTGCTCCAGCATGACCACAGTCTAATAACTGAAATAATCTTGTATGAATATGATAATTAAATAAATAAAAAAATAAATCTGAACCAACTTTTTAAAGAAAAGGATGGCAACTTTTTCCTTTTCCTATTTGTGTTACACTTGGAATTGGAATAGAACTGGTACCACCTCCCCTTCTTTTTTTTGAAGTGGAAAAGCTTTTGTTTCAGCTCTTATTTCACTATCACATCACTTTTTATCTTCTCTGCTTCTCTCTCTCTCTCTCTCTCTCTCTCTCTCTCTCTCTCTCTCTCTTGTCCTCTTTCTGTGTCTCATGTTGTCACATGCTATTGGAACAGTATCTTTTACTCCCTTCTGTCATCCTCATCTCTTTGCTTTCTCATTGCTAACACCAACATCAAGGTCACACCGCACCCTCTCACTTCACTTCTGGTGTAGTAGACGTGTAAGGGAGGAAGTGGAAACAACAAAATCTCTGTATCTCATTTAATCACATGCACACACACACACACACACACACACACACACACACACACACACACAATGCTATTTTATCCACATCCGCACAAGCATATTCATACATACATCATCATCATCATCATCAATTAACGTCCGCTTTCCATGCTAGCATGGGTTATATATATATATTATAAAATGAGATAGGGGTTGAAAATTCAACCCACCATGGGATAATATATATCCAATATACTGCTAGATAGGTACCCAACAAAATTAATACATAGATGTTAAAAATTGTCAAACAATCAGTTCATCTATTGCATTATATGGGTAAAGGTAATAATATTACCGTAAATTAATACTACAAAATTAGAGAATGGAGAAATATACTTAAATCAGTAAAACATCAACTATCCGATGATACTCAATCCATACTTTAATACACCATTACATATGAGTAAAGGCAATACATAAAATGAAATGAGATATACAGTAATAGTAAAAAGATAAAGAGATATAAGTAAAAAATTTTCAAATATAATATGCAAATAAATCAAAACTGACAGCTGTTTCGGCAGTGAGGACAGTCATACCTCATTTAACCTATAAGCCATAAAGGCAGGTATAAATGGGGCATTAACAAGGATGCCCCACTGTACCACGGATTTAATTATTATTTTTCATCTCCATATATGTTAGCCTTTTTTTATATATATAAAAAAAACTATTAGCCAAATATGTATAATATCGGTACTTATTGATATTAATATATACACTATTATATATTTTGTTTTATTTTGTTCTGTTTACCTTACTTTTTTGTACAAATGTGTATTATATTATATAAGTGTAGCATTATGATGTATAAGTTTTTATATTTTACATTTTTATATTTTTATATTTATATGTATATGATTGTATAATATTTTTCACTATTATAACAAATTTAATTTAATTCTCTGAAGAGGCCGTGGGGCATCCTTGTTAATGCCTCATTTATACCTGCCTTCATGGCTTATAGGTTAAATGAGGTATGACTGTCCTCACTGCCGAAACAGCTGTCAGTTTTGATTTATTTGCATATTATATTTGAAAATTTTTTACTTATATCTCTTTATCTTTTTACTATTACTGTATATCTCATTTCATTTTATGTATTGCCTTTACTCATATGTAATGGTGTATTAAAGTATGGATTGAGTATCATCGGATAGTTGATGTTTTACTGATTTAAGTATATTTCTCCATTCTCTAATTTTGTATATATATATATATATATTTTATATGTGTGTGTGTGTGTGTGTGGTCCAGCATGCCCATTGTCTTTGGGCTGAAACATAAAAGAATATATATGTACCAATCACTCTCTGATGGGACATATGCACATTCATATACACACTCAAGTATGCTATTTTATGCACATTCACACAAACACATTCATATATATATACTCTTTTACTCTTTTACTCTTTTATTTGTTTCAGTCATTTGACTGCGGCCATGCTGGAGCACCGCCTTTAGTCGAGCAAATCGACCCCGGGACTTATTCTTTGTAAGCCCAGTACTTATTCTATCGGTCTCTTTTTGCCAAACCGCTAAGTGACGGGGACGTAAACACACCAGCATTGGTTGTCAAGCAATGCTAGGGGGACAAACACAGACACACAAACACACACATACATATATATATATACATATATACGACAGGCTTCTTTCAGTTTCCGTCTACCAAATCCACTCACAAGGCATTGGTCGGCCCGGGGCTATAGCAGTGGGATTGAACCCAGAACCATGTGGTTGGTTAGCAAGCTACTTACCACACAGCCACTCCTGCGCCTA